>NC_064598.1:93132971-93432971 GCF_943734845.2 Anopheles funestus | reverse complement strand
TTTTTTTGTGCCTTGTTTTTTGTTTCATCCTTCTGCTCTTCTGTGTTGCGATTCAAGGCGTTTGCTTCCATTAAGTGAGTTAATTTTACTGCTTGAAATTGTAATCGTAAAATTTCATCGACTAAAATTTGCATCCTAGAAAATCGCAATAGCTTTCCTTTCCTGTACGTCTATCCGAAGATCTAACATCGTTTGCTATTTTTAAAACCATGCTTCCAAAGGTAATGGTTCCAATTTCTAAGTTACGTCGAAATGCAAGATCTCGACGGGAAACGAATTATTTATGATCACAATTTGCACAGTTTTGCCCAATAAAAGTTCTTCGCTAAGCTGCTAGATGTCACAGATAACGGCCATAAAATATAATACGGTTTCTCAAGAAGTCATAGTTTCGATAAACTTTCCCTCAGGTAGATGTTGTAAACGATTGTCGAAGCTTCCAATCTGGATTACCTTTAGATCATAAGTTAAGTAGAATCACCACAAACAAGTAGACAAGCTCTGTATGCAGTCATTCGTACAATTTTATGGCACCTTCATCCCTGAAGCGTTTTCCGATGGTCAAGCAGATCATTTTATGATTTTTCTTCACCTTGTGTGCACCACACTCATGTTACGTGCAACTTTTTTCCCAATACGAATGCGGGTGCTGAGGGCTAACATTAGAAGAAGACACATCCGACTAGCTAGTGAGGTGTGTCGGTGTACCTTAACTTTCCATTCGCTTTGCAGATAAGGAAAGGTCCAAGGAAAGCTATGGATGAAACGATTTGAGATATCGAACAAGACTTAAATCAATCTCCGCGCAAGTTCAAGGTGGTCACTGCATTGCAACACACGGTTGGAGAACCCGTTCTAGTCGAAGGGTACAATGAATACCATCCCACAAATCGGCGCACTAATCGATTCTTTATGGCTACGTCTACTAAATTTCCCATCCTTCTACGCCTCGCTGCATTAAACGCGAACCAATTCCAATACAAGGACCAACCAGGCGAGGAAACGATGGATGGGCGCCCGTACGAAGGCTTTCACCATAAAGTTCCTTCTTAACAACCGCACCGATGTCGTTCATACTAATAATACCCGACCATACCAAAAACCCCAGAACCGCCTCTTATCTGCAAAGCGAAATGGAAGTAACGATATAATCGACCGACGAATGGTCGCGATCATTCCGTCCGACGGGAGCGCTAAATCCTTCAAACTTCATCACCATCGCTCGCAGATTGTCCTCTTTATGGGGAGGTAGAATCAAAACTCGAAAAAAGACCCTTATCTGAAACCACCCGCAAAAGGTTTTTCTTCTCTTTTCGGCCGAGTAATCTGCTGGTAAAGGACTGGCACAAAAAAAAACATTATGGCAAGCAATTGGAAGAAATATTACCCCTGCGATGGTAATAGAAAATTGGAAAAATGAGATACGCCTTTCCAAAGCAAATTGCAATTATACGCCCTTGGAAGTAATCTTACACTGGGAAAGAAGAATATCAACATTTGTCCATTTTTGCTTTTGAGAAATTGACGATGTTCGGCGGATCGATGAAAAACGAATTCTTAAGATACGATTTTTTATGGCATTAAAACTTGGAGAAGTCTTCTTGGAGAGGCACTTGGTCAATTCTAGGTTCTCTTGAATTTCATTCACCCATTCACTAGATATTCGGTCAAGCATTCGAAAACATGGCCCGGATGAGATTTGATACCGGTCCTGTCGTGTGAAGGATCAGCACTGCCATCACTAAACCAATAGGTGCCAATCTCCTCGAATGGAAATAAATAAGGTTATAAAGATTTCTACGATCAGATTAGAGAAAATACGTCGCATAAACGTGTAAAATTTATACTGATACAAAGTTATGTGTGAATAATGGCCAAAAATGTGCATAAAACCAAACCTTTCTTCCAATAAAACGAGAAATCCTGAGAGACCTGAACTCACCGGTGCGCTCAACCCCGTTAAGGATGCATTTTAATTACCGCAGCGCTACGGAGAACCCAATCAACAGACCATTAACGTGACCATTCCCATACGTTAGCAGAAGGAAAGCATTACGAACGATTACAATCAGTACGATCGTAAATGGGATTTTAAAAAACCAATCCGCGACTCAAGTCTGACAAAAATGTATTCCTTGATCCCTTTTTCATTCTTCATTCCAGTGAAATTTTTGCTTTTTTAATTAACGTACACTACGTAAAAGTAATCAAGTTAAAGCATCATCATCAGAGCGGACATTTTACTGGAATATATCAACAAAATAGCATTCAAAGGAAGCTTTTGCTCTGGAAATGTTAAAAACCATGGTCGTTGCTATGACCTCCCGTTACATAATAACGAAAAGTGCAGCGCAAAACTTCATCCATTGAATACGTTTGAGATTTGAACTTTCGACCTGTCGTTAAGGGTTTGTGTGTGTGTGTGCGAGGGTAGCTTTTTAAAACGAATATTATTCGTTTCTTCAAATTTCCGTCTTAAATTGGTCGATCGTTCATGTTTCTCAGTGAAGCGCGGCTTCTTTACGACCCGAAACCAAGGATCATTCCGGTGGGTTGGTGAAAGGTGAAGTTGCATCCACCACCATCAGCACAAAAGCATATCATCTCCGTTTGCAAAGCGACAACAAGCAGAACGTTTCAACCCAACCAAACCAACGAAAAAAAAAAAACCTCCCAACAGAAGAACAACATTTGCGCCAGACTGTCATGTCTGCTGGAGACGGGTAAAAGTGCATGATGGGACGGTTCTTCTCAAGTTTCTTTTCTTCGCAGTACAGGCAAGTCGCTTGCATCAACCCATTCGCTCGCTGCAGGTGGATGTGTTTGATCATGTAATTTATTTTATTATTGTTATGCTCGTGATCATAGCGATGATGGTACGCTGCAGTGCGGAGTTGAAGTTTAGATGGACGTAAAAGGACGCCACGCTACAAACCGTCGTACCGTCGGTACGCGGTACGTACCATGCTTGCAATGCTTGCTGGTGCGCCTGTTTTGTCGTAAACAAACGTCTGCAAACCGCAAATCTTCGGCATCGTTCTAGCCCGTCTACGGCGACAGTGGACGGTGGAATGTTCAATTAAGCGTCCCCTTTTGCGTCCTTCCCTGCTTCCTACTCATCACGGCATGGTCAGCCAACAGTGCCTTGGATTAGCGAACCCACTGTGGCCAAACTTCGGTTGTGCTTTAAAGGGGGACAAAACTCATAGGACACGGCCACTCTGGATGCTCTGATGCTGATCTTTGCTGTTGGTGTCACTTTTTAACCGTCGCCTTTTGTCCTATCCGGTACAGGATTTTGTGCTTATTACCAGCGTCTTATTGCGACGTTGACGTTGCCATTTCTTGCCTGCCTTCATACCCTTCAGCTCTGTTCTAGCTCGAAAACATCCAAAAGCGGGCCAGTGGTTCAAATCCAAGAGGCAAAGATAGCGAAGAAATCGTTCCCAACACAAACACACACTCAAACACACAACCGTCTGCTAGACGAGGTTTATGCTCGTGATTTTATGGACATGCCAGTGGTGCGGCCACTTTCCAACGGTCTAGCACTTGTGGGCGGTGAAACGTTTTGGGACGGACGCTCTCGGGCGAACCACTCGAAGAAAGTGTCCTTCACTTCTCGCGGGTACGTTCGTTGGCATAAGAAGCGGTGCTGCTGCAATTACCAAGCTGGTGAAAAGGATTCCATCAACGTGGTCTGGAGAGGATGCAGAATAAGTTTGCATTTATTGTACGCTCGATAGAGCCCGCAACCGTTGGTGTCTGGAGGATGATTAAAACCGGTATGTTTACTGCAAACTATGGTAAGTATTTTCAAGAATAGCACATTTGTGTCAGAAATGATTGCATTTTATGAGGTTTTGATTCTAAACATTTGCAGTAAATCTTTTAATTCCTCAAATATCAACATTAACTCTTCGCATACATGGATCTTTGAATTTGATTCAGCTTTTTATACCAAACTCTTTATCTTCATATTAATAAAGAATATGTTAGATTAAAGTCTAAAAACCTCAAGAAGAATGAGGTTTAAAAAATAAAACTCACTAGAATGATCATTTGCATGGTTGCACACTTGCGCATAATTTACGTCTCTTTCTCAGACAGCATGCGAACGCTGAGATGCCCACATTTTATGCGCTTGCTAGCGCTTAAAAAAGCGTTCATCATCGTTGCAGCCTTAACCTACCGGTACAACCATGATGCAGAAGGTAGCAGCAGGTTGCAACCAACTATATAGAGCATAAAACGAACATCAATCTTTGCCCGGTACAAAAACTTGCCTCGGTGGTTAAAGGCCAGGGCCCTAATATATCTGCAATATTATCTAATGCAGAAACACTTCTCCTCCTGTGAGGCGACGTATTACGCTACGAACAGTCACAGCATGTATGGGGTTTATGGCCGTATGAAAAGGGAGCCCAACCCAACCAACCCGCGACCGCTGCTAACGATCAAAAACGTAAGCGCTATAAATCATAGCATTAGTGTGCTGGGGCTGCTACCGGCTACCTTTCACCCAATGATTGTATGCTCCATGGATGTTACACACCTACACCGACTCCGACTGTAAAAGGCACGGTGTTACGCTATCGGAAGGTATAACGCAGTCTTCCGTCTGACTTTGATCGGTTCAAGTTCAACGGTGCAATCGGTACACCGTTCCACCGTTTCGCAACGCTTTTCGATGAGAGGAGGCTCTCCCGGTACGGTCACATAAATCATACTTCTTATGTTACACGAATGCGTCCTGACCTCGGACATCCTCATCCACACGTGGTCCGCAAGCGAACGGAAGGGAGTTTACTGACAGGAAACATGTCTACCATTACCTACTCGGACAAGGATGCTCCAGCAGGCGGTAAGCTGAGTGGCCGGGACTAGTGCATCTTGGTAACAAGTGTTTAACAGCATCGCGATTAAGCTTGCGGTGGGAACATTGCTGCGTACACACCGACAAAAGATGCTGACCGGGGGGAAAATTTACATATTATAAGTGGGATAGTATTCAATGTCAAACAACGCGAGGGAAAAGATTTAAAAATTGAGTAAAAGGAGGCAACTAGATATTTGTTAAAAATGATAGACTTGGTTGGACTCGGTGAATATTTTATGAAATGAAATACAGGGGTTTTCGTTAAACCCCTGTATAGTGGAGATACAGACCGATTTAAATCGAAAAGCCCTGTACATTCATTAAACAATATCCAGAAAAAAAGTGCTCCACAAGAACTGCAATCAGACGCATTATACCTCCATAAGTTACAGACGCACATTCACTTTCGGCATCTCATCACTTATATCAAAAAGCTAAAAGGTGTCAAAAGTACCGTAAATACTCTTTACAGCTGTCCAATCGATAGAGCAGTGCAGCTCTGCACGAATCATTAAACCACCCCAATAACAAGAAACTATCGACGAACACACCACAGAGATCGACAATCGTAAATAGTAATTTATGTCGACGGGCAGCATTTTATAAAGTTAAACGTATAATAACCCATAACCGTACGCGCGTAAAACTGCACTCTAGATTGGTTGATTTGCATTTTCACATCACACGCGGCGTTGTTTTTTTTCACTCAGGTTTACCAATGACATCCAATAAATGTAAACCAGAGATCCTGCCGTTTTGTTTGACGTTAATTCGTATTTATATGATAAAAACATGGCACCCATGGTGACCACATACAATGGACAAAAAGCATCTCTCTAAGGAATCGTAATCGATGTGACCTATGCCGCTAAAATGCTTCTTACGTAAGGAATTACCGGTTGTAAAGTTTTTGTTAATTTTACCTATCCAGAAAATGATGTGTAGTTAAGACTATTTTTTCCTTGAGTTCTACGCTTTCATACTACCAAAAGAGTTCTTTTTTTCTTTTAGTTTCTGTTTATCAAATATGAAAACATACATAATATAGTTTCATCACGGCATTTAGATGGCTTCTAAAGCATCTGCCAAAACAATCGTTCAATGGAAGGACCTAAAACGCAACAAAAGAATAAGACACAGCAAACCAACACGCAGAAGTTATTGAGCCCGGTCGAATGTGCAAATGAAAATGCAAGTTTATGACCTCCAGCGTGTTTGCGCGTTGCTTGAACCTGTGGATTCGCTGGTTTCTGTTGATTTTTTACGACCCCTCCAACAGTTGGTAGCATGGACACTGCTTGGATATTTCGTACCACCGTCATGTACTTGCGATCTTAACCGTTGGTTGGTGCGCGATATCGATTTGCTTCAAACTATTCTCGCACTATAACTGCCAAGCCCTGCTCTCCATTTCATCCATACCTGCAAGAAAGAGAAATAAAGAAAAATAATGATGAGCATGATTTGAATAAAAAATAAAGCAAACAAATTAACCTGAAGTGCATCGCCTGGAATCGCAGAATTTTAGCACAACACAAGCACAACACTAAAAACTCTAGCCTTTTTCTCTACATTTTTCATCAAATTAATTCCAGCACGATCGAGCAAAACGAGGGGGATATTCGGGGTCCGGTAAGTGGGTAACACCCCCAGCTTATGTACGTGTGACATTGAGGGTTGATGCGCGTGCGCAAGAACAACGGTCGCGAAATTCCCATTCCCGTACGGATGATTGCTGCCATTGAACGATTTATCAGATATTGGTCAATAAATTTCCTCCCGAAACGATTTCATTATGGAAACGATCATAAATTGTGCGCACGACCGAGAATAGAGGAATTTTATATTTCGTCTGCGAATTGGCGGTGCGACAACCGTACCGTGTGGCCCACTGTAAAGCGCTACAAGCAACCACACAGATGGTACGTTGAACTCGTCGCCGCGAAGAAGTCGCATTTGTTCGCGCAAAAGAAGACTCGTACGAACCGCGATGTGGATAGATTGATACTTTATTTTATTTCGTATGCTGCTTTTGTACAATAGTTCTACCACATTGAACCCATCTCCGGTGCCGGGGTGCGTTGACAACGGTCCATAAAATTCGCTTTGGTCACCCACTGGCGGATGGGTGCATGCGAATGATCGAATTAATAGAACCTACACCAGCAATACCGTCGGGAAAGGAACGACACAAAACACAGACGGGAATTGGAGTTTTGGATAGTAATAAAATTGTAACTCCATTTTCTGTATGTGCAATGAAGTGTAAGTTGTTGTTATTAGGTTTACAAGTAAGTTTTTTAGGAATTTAACAACTTACTTGAATACCCAATTAGATTTAGCTCCTTTGTTGGCAAAATTAAAAATTCATTGGAGCTAGTAGTTTAACATATTTCTGTAAGTACATCCATGTTTAACCAACTGTAATCAAGAAACATACAGTTACATCCTTCGAAACGTGCCATTCGCTATAACGGCTTCACTAACAAACACAAAATCGTTGCGAACGAGACGAAAAACATAAACAGTACAACACAACTTTCACCCACCCAACCCCAAACCAACCGTTAGAACTGTTTCGAAATGCAACGGTCATTTTTTTTGCCGACCACCCCACAACAATCGCTGACGAGGTGCGTTATGTCAGACGAAACATGATGCCCTCCGTTCCACCCCCAAAAAGAGGGTTACAGTAGTTGGTGTGGAGGGAGGGGGAGGAGTGGCAGAGTCCGCGGCAGGTGTGTCCGGAAGGTGTGAAAGCTTCTCATGCGGCTGATTAGCTAGCCACCTTGATACAAGGTGCAAAGAAGAACGGAAAGCTCGTTTACCGCTGGTTTGCGTTTTTTGGCACGCAATTCGGTCGTTAGGGCAGGCGTAAACCCCATTTTCAAGCGTAGATGTCGACCCAGAACAAAAGCAGAGGGCAAAAAAAAATAGTGAAAATACACAACTACTCGTCGGTAGCTTTTCTTCGTTTGCACTATACCAATGCCAGAGTATGGATTTTCTTTTCAGTGCCGTGTCCGTACTCAATGACAACGCTTGTACGCTGTGTGCAATTAATTGATACATTGTAGGTATGCTTCTTTCGATTGCAACAGGGACCTTCGTGCGTTGGTGTGCTTTTTTTGTTTGTTTGTTTACTCACACCCACATATTGCTTGACAATCGTTGTGCCAATCAAACAGCACCAATTACAATTGTTTTCTATTTTATTCCATCCGTAGACAGTATGCTCTGCAGCTAAAAAAGACGATCTTCTATTTTCCTTTTGTTCCCTTCCTCTCTTCAACAATCGACGACTCTTTAGATGATTTAGATTGTGCTTCGTCTCACTACTGCAAGAGAACAGTGCTTAGGTCTAGCGCGCAAAAAAAAAACGCTACAGCAAAAATATAAGACACAGGAAACCATAAAAATTGCCATTGTTTTTGTCGCGTGGTGCGACAATGTTGTCGGAATGGGCATCCCGTGGCGCACACGGCTTGTGATCACATTCGGCACTTTTATGATCACGCGCCCAAGAACGATCTATGCCAGGTTTACGATCTTTATAAATATGCCGTAGGAGGCAATTCCAGCCAAGATCGAAAGTATAGCCTTTCGGGCTGAAACACATAAGATGGTTTCGTTGAAACGATTAATAGAAAAAAGGGGGGATCTATTAGGATGGCCGTTTTCAATTGTTCTCCACGGAACATATTTTATATACTGGATGTTTATTACTTCGTTTTTTTTGCATTTTGTCTATGTCAAGTAGAGTCATTTGATATTAGATGTATCAAACAATATGGAATATATTTATCATACAACAGTAGGTCGATCGGAGCGGCTCGGTGGTGTATGTGATAAGCAGCGCTGTTTCCATCCGACATGATCGGGTATCAAATCCCATCCGGACCGTCCCGCCGTGGCAAGGACTGACTATTTGTGGCTACGTGGTAAAAAATAAGTCTAGATAAAACATGGCCATTCCTAAAGCAAAAAAATAGTATGTCTATCGTTCGTAATATCCTCTATCTATCGTAATGCACTTGCATCGTGTGATCTAACGATAGGGAAAAAAATACTTTCGACTTTGTATAGACCAATGGAGGCGCATACATTACGTCACACACCTTGTGCACACTGTACTTTGGCGTAATTTAGATAAAAGAAAAAAATATGCATAGCAAAGAGCCGCTACCTCTTATCAAAAGATTAAATCAAAATGTATGCATTTGCTTACGGTGGGATGCAGTATTGTTTCGAAATAAATCAAACACATAGTCATTTGCACAGAAAACAAAAAGCAAACTACGTCAAACGGATATGCCCATTCGGGGTTAATTCTATCCCGTAACGGAGGGTTCCACATTGGGCGTAAAAAAAATACGGGCAAAAAACGAATTCAGATTGCACGCGTGTTACAACACAAACATTTAAAATAAATCATCACTAGCAAAACGGGATCAGACATTCTCTCCTTTCCACGAATGATTGATAATCTTTGGGTCATCGTCCATAAGGACACGATATTATTTACATTGTAATTATTGTGATTAATGTTTTAAGCGTATTTTAACAGGTTTTTTTCCTTTCTAAAGGCCCTTCTGCAGACTCCATCTGACTGACGTATTTATAATATAATTCTCAAAAATAGACACAACGATGATGAAACGCATTGCAAAATTTCTCCGATGAGCAGGAACACCTCCATTCTGGAGGGAGAAAATGAAGAATCGAGGTTAATGAACTTTCTCTTCCACCGCTTTCCTTAGTGTAGTGTTCCTTCTAGCCCGTTTGCCAGTTCTATTTGGTGTGAAATTATTTACACTCCAAACGCACCCCCCCCCCCCCCCAAACGATGCGAATGAAGGCAAAGTAACGACACAACAATTATTCAATTTCTTCTCCATTTTAATCATAAGCGTCAGTTGCATCGCTGCAATCGCCATTACCAGCACAAAGGCAGGTCTAGCACATTAAATGGGAAAATTATTAATATGCATAAGAAATAATAACTTTATAAAATCTAATTTAAGCGAGGAAAGTAAACTTACACCAATCATTGTAAAATCATAAATTTGAAATTTGTTTTTCCATCTGTATTTATAAATTACAGCTTCATCAAGTAAATCCCAAACCAACGCCGACACTAAGTAAGATGACAATTTTCTTTCAAAATTCCATCCCGTTTGCAATCACGGGATATGGTGAGTGTCAAAACTGGAGAATTCTGCAAGAGCAAGAATGGACCGGCTTTAGACGTTTCCATTTTTCGTATGTCAAAGGCGTAGGCGAAAAGAGCACTAAATGAATATTCAAATTTAACTACTGCATCGCGGGGACACCATCACCGCCCGCCCGGAATCGCTGGCTGTGCAAAGATTTGCATCGTGTCGGGTTAAGGTTTGCTGCAACAAAATAATGATGCATAATTTACAGCGAAACGAACGATTACGATCGCATTGCTAATGCACCAGAGCGAGCGCGTCTCGCTAGCCCATCATCCAGGTCTGGGGCTCATTGCCGTACGCGTCTCGCATCCCCGTTGGCCGCACCTAGGCAAGTAATGACGCCATGTTCTAATGAGATCTTGATTAAGCTGTGCGATAAACGGTCGGTCCTGTCTGGTGCAGAGTGTGCTGTGTGCGACCAGTGGAGCTGGGATTTATTTTTTCTGTTTCCCTCCCCCCGGTTTTGGCTTCGTATTTTAATTTTAATTTTGCTGTCCCGTAAGCAAAGCACGCATAGTTATTCAACAGCAGAAAAAAAACCAGGGCGGATGTTCGGATGCAGGCGATACACTGTTGGGGATAAGGTACCATTTTGCGATTGCTAAAAAATTAACAAAAAAAAAAGGAAACCTATAGAAACCGGGAGGTCCCAATCAGTATGTAATCTCTTTTGCCCTTTTCTATTTCCCTGGCCTAAATCCATTTCTAAGTGGTATTAAACAGTGAAACAAAAAAATCTGTGGCTGGAAGATATTGTAACAGGATGTCATTTAAAGCTACAGCAACCTCATAGCTCCACCCGATAGGATTAGGACACTGGATAGGGCTAAATCAAAACAAACATCAGAAAAGAAATAAATCAACTACAGCCGAACCGTACGCACAAAAACGATTTTCGAACCTGGACTTTTTTTTCGCTTTAGTCACGCAATCAATTGCAATAATCCCACCCTCGTGTAGGTGTCACAACGACACGATTCACCGGCACTCGACTTCTCGAAGAAAATCTTACCGATCCCGTAGCTCGTTAAAGCATACCAGCAATTAATTACGCAAAGTCGACATGATCCCATTACGCAGAGGCCTGCCTGCCCACAGCATCAGCTTAAAGCTCACAGGTGAGATATGCATTAAAACGGTGACGTGGGGCTAATGAGGAGAGAAATCGACTGTTTTAAAATGACCCAAAACAGATGAAGAAAACTGCAGAATGATGCAGTTGACACTTGTGGGGCTGGCACATTGATGCTTGGCATGGTAATTACTCCATGAAACAACGCCATATTTCCAGTTAAACGCTGCTAATGAGTATACACACGTCAGATTCGCACAGTGGTGAGCACCACTTCATCAAACTGGTACTAAAAACCATTTGTTGTACTAAAGTAATGTCACCTTGGTGTGAGTTCGTTCGAAAAGAACACTTCAACTAAGACTGTAAAACTTTTGAAGTTACTTGTTAGAACATATGTTCTTCAGTGTTGGTTAATTCGTGTTACTAACTGTCAGCACTGTCATCAGCCGCCCAGACGTGTGAGATGCTAGACAAAGCTTTACACTAGCTTGATAAAAGCCACACGCCATCTTTCCATTCACATCTGGAACCCAGCCATAATTGAAGGTAAATTATAAGGTTCGCACCAGTAATAATGCAGAAAATTAAATATTGTTCCTAGATTATTTATGCACTTCCCGGGCGGTATAATTCATCATATTTCACCCAATATCCAGCATCGCACAGACGGCAGGGGAGGGTCTTCAGAGTGGTATGATTATCTTTTGCAGGAACCGTGTGCGCGTTGTTTTACAGCCAAGCTACAAAATCCCCGGGCGCACCCATCCGATCGGTACACTATCGAAACCAATCCGAACAGCTTCCACTATCGATCGTACGCGGCGACGAAGCAATTACGTACAGCTGCACCACCGGCTGGCAGCCCAGTAGCGGTGGGAGCTCCGTACAAATTGGCCGATCGCAACAAACCGATCAATGGGAAGGGTGATTTTGCCGTAGATCACTCAACGCGCTCAGGAAGTTAGCGTGCCAGTGGACCAGTTTCACGCGTTTGTAGAGACCGAGACAATCGGGGTTCGTGAGCGGAGAGTTCCATTGATCATTTGTTGCGCTATTAGTCATCAGTGTGACCCCTTCGCAGCCAATGCAGCACACGACATTGAATTCTTTGCTACAAGAATTAATGCCAGAGATTATCGATTACTTGGTTTTGGCACGGCGAGTGCAACTTACTCGCGCTACCCAGTACTGTGTTTCGTTTTGTGGAATATTCTGTTGACTTGCGGCCGTAAAGCAAGCGTACCTAGCATTAATTTGCATGCAAATGGAGTTCCACACAACAGTTTTCCTTCTTTACATCTGTCGCCGGCAGCATACAGCAAAACCCTATGATTTACACGTTCTCTCGCACACTTTGACGGACGAAGCTGGTTTATTTGTAGTACAAAGTCAAACTCTTGGTTGTTGAATTTCGTTCGGACGGCTATCCTTCCTTTTTTTATATATCAATAGTTCAACTAATTGCAAAGAATCGCGCGCTTTAGTGTAGCATCTAGACGACGCACAACACGCTATGTACCCTCTCCTCACCTAAAGCGTACATTTAAGATCCATGCGAAACGATATCACACATGGACGAGTCCCCCAGAGGGTGGTGGACATTCGCTTCCAGGAGGTCTCAGGCATCCCGTAACTCGCTAATCTCTGGACAGCGATCGACATGCTTCCATCAAGATTCATTAGTTTCCGTGATCTCATACATGTTATGTGCGGTGCAACATCATGTGCGCTCGGCGGCCTGGCTGCACAAAAACCGGGCTAATTGTCCCAGTCTTTACGCGGGCCCCGACACACAGATTGGCCCTCGGGTGATTTATTGATCAGCAGACTAGCTGCATCCTGCTCGCACGTCAGGTCTCCATTCGTTTTCGCGTGCCTCGCCAGCATCGCGACATTAGCACCAGGGTCCTGAGCTACATATATGTGTGACGTTCACTTCTCGCACTCTCGAGTGCCCTCACAGACGAAGAAGGATTGCCCGGGTCCAGAGGGTTGCCGGGTGTCCACAATTCAGAATTGATGAGGTAATTATCGAGAGTCGGCAAATAAGCGCAACAACCTGCCAACAGGCCGTACCGTGCCAGTACTGGTCCACCGGCCTCATGTGCCTCAAGAGTGTTTCCTCGCGAAACGGGGGTGTTGTTTTGTGGCATCTCTTACGGTACGTGCCCTTCATTCTGAGACGTGTGCGCAGACCAGCGCGAATGAAGAAACGAAGAAAAAAAAAGCGCTTAGGTTTGCTCGATCACTAGACAAGAGCGACTGCACTGATGACAGGCAGGCAAGTCAGAAACATATATCCGTGCCTGCCAGTACCATATCATTACGCAACTGTTCCTTCGTATACACACTCTCGGCGCATAACTGTCGCTCGAAACATGTAGAGCCAACACGTAGCCAACATTATAGTAGTAGCGAATAAAGAAAAAAAAACCAACCATAGATCGTTCTTCTCGTACATGCGCTATTTGCACGGATTTCCGTACTAAATCTCAGGATGCGAGGTAATAGTGCTGGCAACACACACTCGGCGATATATCTGTTACAAACCGAGGATGCGATTGGGTGATCCTCCTCCATGGAGTCTCCCTTCACCTGTGTCAATCTCTTGAGAAAAAAAACATCCGTACCGACACTAAAATCCACCACCATTGCTTCACATCCCTGCCTTTCACAAGTCCAAAAGATCAGCTTCTCTTCGCTCTTAAGATGATCGAGATTAAATGTGATCACTTTACATGTGTGGCTGAGCGTCTCGGTGCAAAAACTGTTCTTTGCCCAGCTCGACAAGCCGTAAAACTGACGGTGGTTAAGCCGCGTCCGAAGGACAGGAAGGGATGAAATTTATAGTTACCTCCGTTCACCTCCATCCCGTGTACACCCCGCGTCCGGTAGTAGGTGGAACATACTTTGCGGCTCGTGGAAAGGTAGGAATTAACCGATCGCTGTCATAAACTTGTGACAGTGGAATTTATTAGCAAGCCGGTAGGGATTGCGCGACCACAGCGACCCCCTTTATTCTGCCAGGTACTCCCTAACAAGGGGTACTTGGGTAAAACTCGCTAAGAAACATGGCAATCACCACATCAAGTGTAGTACTCTTCGGGGGAGCAAAAAAAATACGGATCAACAGCAGAAAAAAAAACATTATTCCAGAATGATCAGCTTTAACCAAGATCTGACGGCAGACACGGAACAGAATGACTGTTGCACCATCGAAACCCATTCTCCCTTTTTCTTGCAAGGTTATCCTATCGCCATTTTACACTTGTATTCTCTGGGTGACTGTGAGAAACATATTGTAACAGGGGCTCACCGGAAGTTCCAAGCGGAACACCAACCTCACACTTGAGCAGCGGTATCTGTCAGCTTAGGGTGTGATTACACAGCACGGACCTCCAACGCATCTTCCGGGAAGAGTCGGACAGAGTGGTTTGTAATTTTGCATTCAACCGACAGCATAAATCTGCTGACAATCAAGAAGAGCTCCACAAACTTGCATTAAACGATGATGCTTAATTGCCAGATGCCTTTAATGTTTGCATTCATTAATATTTTAAAGATTTGTAGACTTACATGTTTGAGACTTCAAAGAGTTAGAAACAAACAAATGTGTTTGTGATCCGCAGGCACCTGACAAAATTTGGTCGAAGTTATTTCTCGTCTGTGACATGGCTCGTCTACTTCGGCAGATCGTGTTGCACGCGCATGGCAACTTTATGTATGCCATCGGCAACATGAAATCACGCAGCCAGCAGCACCGAGGCTTCTCGGCAAACTTACCGACCAACTCTGTCCAACTATTCGGATCTCGTGATCGTGTGGCAGCTTAACCGTAAGACAGGCAGGCTGGCTGCCCCGTTGCGCATTCCATCCATCATTATTAACACCTTTGCGCGTCGCTGCACTGACGCACTTCGAACTGCATTGCGCGTGTACTGTACAGGAACGTTTGAGTGGCACATGGACGTTCAAGTTTCACGCAAAAAACCCCCTTACTGAGCTGTGAAAAGCCGTCAAACTAATCAAGCGCCCCTGTGTTCGCGCCTGTGAACCGTGAATGATGGATGATTTTCTAATTGATTGGATATTGGCTTTCCGCCCACCCCATTTTCCTTGACGTTCCATTTCCTGTATGGTTTTTGTTTCGTTTTTCCAATTAAACATATAAACAAACATACAGCAGTATGCTCAAAGTGTCCTTCGGACCAGAGCTGTATGAACATTAGCACCTCCATGAACAACATCAACTCCGCCTTGCATTAAAAGGAATGCAACAGTTATGTCGAAGTGAGCAAGTTTAACACACAAAAACATAATAAAACAAAAGTTCTGCATACTGTTCCACCATCCACGCGCCATTTACCCACGGTAAGGTCAACAACATGTAACGGTTGCGAAGTTTTACTTTTTTTTATTTATTGATTTCCAAACTTAACAATTAAACATTGGCAATGGTTCCGTTTTCCGCAACCTCAAACACTGTAAAAAGAAAAACAAATGACCAAATTCTTCTACATTCATTTCAACCTTAAAAAACGGAAGCTGATGTGCAGGTGCAGTACTTTGGTAAACATATTTGTGCAATTAATTAAACAAGTACAACAAATTCACCCCACCTGCTGGTCAGTGGGGCAAAGCTAACACCTTTCCGCTAGCAAGCACATACAATGTATGTTAAACATCGACTTTGGTCGTGTGATTTCTTTTAAAACGCCTTCATCGGTATGCTTCATTGGACACACGCGCGCACCTTTAAATGCTTTAACTATTTGAAGACAAAAAAAAACGAAGACACATATTCAATCATGCTTGCAACAATTGACTTGTTGGTTTCGTTCGGTAGCATGGTTTCCAGCATTCGGTACCTATCTTAAGTGCTACTACAGCAATGTTTCATTTCTCACCATCTATCTCATGAATATCTGGCGGCACTTTGATCAGCAGCAAGACGCACGCGATGCGCGCCCAAACACCATAATGCACTTCGAATGTAAATTATTGTATGTTTTTTTTTTTTGTTGGTTTCGCTCATCATGCTCGAATGATTATTCGCTTCCAAAGTACATGATGGATGGTAATCGGTTAATTGTTTGACGTTAATCAAATACGCATTAAAATATGTGCCAATAATGACGTCATAATTTAAAGAGGAAAAAATATTATGGCTCTGATATATTATAGCACAACATTAAAGCAAATAGGAAAGATGGATAAGAATGTCTAATTCCATAATCTATAATACTTGTTTGGATGTTAATGTTTTTCCATAGATTCGTAGCTTATCTGATAGGCTACGTCTATTTGAAAACTCAATACTTCTCCAAGATTCACGACTAAAAGACATGCCATAATACTCATTCCCCCAGGGAATTATTTATGGCAAACGGATCGTCCTAGACACTGGTGCTGCAATTAATAAAAACAAAAAAAAATTCTTTGTGTATCATTCTAATCGATGACCCCCAACACAATTAGGGATACATTTTTCAACATATCATGTGCCATAAAAGCGTTCAACGCAAATCGCTAACTGATTCGTCAATTCAGGACATAAGGCACACGAACTTTCTATCTTCGCAAACACTGGAAGCTTATGGAATTTCGAATGAATAGCACAGAACCACCACGCAAACCGTGCGCTTTACATTTGATGGACAGTTTTGCAGTAACACAAGCACAGAATGTTGGCAAATCTTTTTGTATGGGCTTTTTTTCTGCCTTCTTCCTGGTCACTTCAATTGGTGATACCTTGGCTGACCATACGATACGAACAGCATGGGAACGATTATTTATTATTTAAATTGTAAACCGCACAACGGCTTGCAGCCGGGACCATAAAGAGGGCGAATGGAGCTGGCGGTTGACCAGTTATCTGAGATGACGTTGCAATACGTTGCGGCGGTTCGTTTTTTTCGATGTGCGACGGTCTACATCGTCTATCGATTGCATCACGTGTCGTATACACTACTGACCGTCTCGTCGTTCCCGGTCATTTCCTTCACGTACAAACAACACACCCGCCGGGCAGACATCTTCTCACCTTACCGGAGCAAGAAGGAAGCATAAGGCTATAATATAATAGGTGGCACACATAAATTGGCCTCACGAACGTTCGATTGTGGCTTTTGGAGGCACGTAAACTAGGAAAAATCGTATCGATCCGCCGTACAGTGGACGACGTACGGAAAAGCGACATCGAACTGTCGTTGCAAAATACGGCAACACAATGGTCAAACCT
This sequence comes from Anopheles funestus, assembly GCF_943734845.2. Classification (NCBI taxonomy): domain Eukaryota; kingdom Metazoa; phylum Arthropoda; class Insecta; order Diptera; family Culicidae; genus Anopheles; species Anopheles funestus. Next base: position 93,415,557 of record NC_064598.1, on the reverse strand, counting down.
CGCCCACAAGCAACAGCCCGCTTTAGAGGGTTAATATGCAGCCGAATCGGGAAACGTTAGTTGGGCTGTGACCGCGTACAGCTGGAGGCTTGAATTGTGACCTGAATTTTGTTCCAATGACAACAAAAAATTGGTTCGTACCACAAGAAAGAGTTCAGCAATTCGACATGAAAGTTAATAAACACTTGAACAAAGATGAAGTGATTAAAAAGTAATAAAATGACGTGTAAATGCGTTTACTAATAGTGTCGCATGCCAGTTCAATGTTTCCTATCGAACTTCAAAAGCCTTGTTTGTGTTTAAAGACAACAGCAAACATTTATTTATTTTACAGCTTTTTTGTTTGTTTTCTTCCAAAGTTAACTCTTTACAAAACGGTTTTGTATTTTACAACAACTGTCCAAAAACGTTTCCTGGTCTCGGATTGATTGTTTACAACTGGCTGCGAACATTTTCCCATGGGTCTTGCAGTGCACCATCATGGCATTTCTTGCCACAAACAAATAAAAAACACTGTCTGTAGCACAAATTGATTAATAAGTTTTAAGAGATTGCGAAACAAACTTTGAATATGCGAATATCTAATCAAACAAAGTAAATTTGTTTAACAAAAATCGTACAAAAAATAATAAGTTATTTATTTTCCCCCACTTCTGGTCAGGTGCGGCTGTAAAAACAAATGCACAAAAACAAACCGAAACAGTGACAGAAAAGTCAACAAAGAAACGTCTCGCAAAAGCTTATAATTGTTGCTGAAGAAGTTTGGAAAAAAAAACAAAACAAAAAACCGGCAACATTATTAAAGTTACCAAAACTCTTAAGCACCCGAGAAGGCCTTAACTACCGAAGGTTCCCTTCCATTACATGTTCGTTTAAAAGTCCGTTTTTCCACCCGAACGGTTTCGTTTTTCGTGTGTTTTGCCAAACTATCCCCACGCTTTATACTTGCGGCATGGGAAAGTTTTGCTTTTCAAGCAGCGACGATTAAGGATGGCCACAACAAACCGCAACAACCGAGCGCATATAGACATACCTTGGCTGATAAGTCACGGGTACGGTACGGTTTTCGGCACAAGACGCAACTATTTTTCCCACCACGTGTTGTTAACTTTTCCCGACCGATGTTGCGACTGCCCGGACAGTAACAATATGGACGTTTTTGGCAGGATTTTTTAAGGGAAGAAAAACAGTACGTGCAAATGTTGCGATAAGGAAGGAGAAGAAGAGAGGAAAGAGGGTGGGATGGAGAGACATAGCTGTGACTGCGTTTAATAACCGTTTCCTCTTCCGATGTTTGGTGAACTTTTGTTTAAATCAACCCGAAACAAAACCGCCCATTAATGGTTCGACCATGAACGGACCGTTCCAGAAGAATCTATGCCCCATGATATGTTGAATGTCAACGCTTTTTTGGGGATATTCAATTACACAAAGCAATAAAACCAAACCATAATTAAAATGTTTCACTTTGACCACAAACCATTTTCAAAAAAGGCGAAGGCGCCCGTCGGGTAATCAATTTGTTCCACTTATGAGCAACACAGATTAACCCAACAAACATCTCACATTCATTTGCTAAGCATAACGCTTAGATTCTTAAAAATCTGGTTCCATTCCTTTTCCATTACTTTTATGCTGCGTTTGACAAAACATACCATACGGCGCACATATGTGAGGAATGAAAATTCCGTCACGATCACGTCTATACAATTTCATTAAACATTCATATTCGTTGTGTCGTAAACTGGAGTTTTATGTTCCAATTTTTCACACCCATGCCAGCAGATGAATTTAAGGGTTCACAGCATAAAGAAGCTGATTGAAGATTCAATCTGGCAACGATTATGACAGCGTAAGCTAAGTGGAACAAAAATTTTCTTGCGTTAAAAGAAGCAGTTCAAACAACAACTGAAGCTGAGATTTGAATTTTTAAACTATTTAAGGGTTGCATAACAAAAACTTCTTTTAAAAATAATACTACTCCGCGAATAACAAACAGGAAAATAAAATGAACAAACGACAGGCAACATCCGCTATAACTCTGTCACTAAAACCAGAACTACCTTTCCATACCTTGTTCTCCCGGATCGATTGCCATTTTGCCGCCGATAGGTGTGTATGTTTGTGCATGTTGCACAATTCAATTAACGTTCTATCATACGCAAAGACAGCGGAACATTAAAAAAAACACACACGTCCCCACACCGTAACCGTAAGCAAAAATCGGTAAAGTCGCGTGTCTTTGGCAGCCGATGAAGTATGATACGTTTCGTCTCCCGTCCCACATTTCGGTGCCCCGCGTACACGTGTGCGAGCATAATAAAGCCAGAATCGACGCGCGACTAGTGGCATGACGTTGGACACGCTGAGCTTCTTAACCATGGTCACTAGCGAGGGTGAGCCGTTAAAGGTGCGCCAGGTCAGGATCGTAAGGTTGGATGAAAGAAAAAAAAAATCCCACCCCAACAGCTACCCGTGTGCCCGGCCGGAATAAGTACCAGGCGCATAAATTATGCACCACTGTATGTGCATTTTATGTGCATGCATAAATGCCCACGAAACGGGAGAGTTGGGAGGCAAAAACAAGGTGCACACAATGGAGGCGGAAAATATCGCCAACTTCGTACACAGCGAAAGGTGGTGACTTGCGCTTAGCGGTGTTTTGGCACGGAGCAATGGCATCCTCAGCATAAGGGGGCAACGGTAGGCTAAACGCAGTACCATCGATACACACTCGACCGGCACACATCAACGAAATAGGGTGAGTTGCTTTCGAACGGAATACCAGAACGAAGGAAACACATTCCTTTTTGCCACCTGCCACCATCATTGGGTCTGTGTTGACCACCTACACGCACCACCCATACACGCCGTGTTCCTTCACTCTTCAAACTGTCCGGTGTGTAATGGAAGGCGAATCACGAATCATATACGAAACGCGGAACACGCGAAAATAGCAGCAGCAGCCGCATTATATGCTCGGTTACCGCGGGAGTGCGAAAGCGCGTTCCATGGGCAGCGTAATTGTAACCGTCTGGTGTATATCGCATTTGTTCAGTGCCTCCCGTTGTCCCGGGTATCCTTTCCTGGTTTGGCGCTGGTAAGCTTGAGGTGTCGAAGAAAAATGCTGTGCATTTTCTGTAGACTGCAGACAACAACTATGTGTACGGAACTGAGAACCTGAGAGGAAACAAAACACCAAAAGCAACTAGAACTTGTCCATTACAATGGCTTGAAATGGAAGAAGATAGACTATACTAAGCTTTTAGCGAATTATTTTAATTTCAATCGTCGCTCGTCTACGAGTTACGGGAATGATGACGTATGCATTTTAAAAATCTTATTTTACCGATTTTTGATAAGAAGACCTTACCACATAGAGATGAGTATCTGTTACATCGTGTTCTTTTTTGGTTAGAAAGAGTGTATCTTTAAAAGAAAATTTGAAGACATGAGCTACATACAAGAAGACACAGCCGCTGAGGTAGTTGTGATTCTCCATAACTGACGCATCCGCAAAGTGAAGAAAAATCTTAAGATTAAGACACAACGTAAAGTTACTAATTATCTCTACAAAGTAGAAATTGTTATTAGTGATCACCAATAAGATATGCCTTAACTATTCCCACATACAATTTCCCCAAGGAACTCTTTATGTGTTCACTACTTCAGGAATTGCAATGATTTAGGATTTAGTCACAAAATATCTTCCGGAAGTACTCCTTTTCAACAAAGAGTCTAATGTGAAGAATGTTGGTGTCTTTTGGTTGATGAAGACTGCTTATGAGCTTGGACTAATTGAGGATGTACATTTTATTGGAGATCGCCAAACATCCCAATATTCATCAGATGCGTTCAGGAGATCGTTCAGGAGGCGCCCAAAAACCCTCTTTTGCACCAAATTCTCTTAAACCGAGAATTCTGAGACCAAAACGGATTTCCAAGACTAACTGTTAACATTTTCATTTCGTGATCCCAAAACCGTTTGACTTTGTAAAACCACTCATAAAACATATTGTACTAAAAAAACAGGTAAATCTTCCTCTAAATGTAAGAGAAGTAATCGTACATTACAGTACAGATCTATTCTTCCTGCTTGAAGTAATATTGCATCTCACGTAATAGTGGCCTTTGTACAAATAGATGAAACGAATGAACTCATCGCTCGGCAACAGACATCAAAACTTTCCATTCTAAAACAAGCAATGCTTTTTCCGTTCCGTACTTTGCAGTAGAACGTAACCCGCGCAACTGTTTCCTATCCATGAAAGCTCTTTTGTGTGCATATGCTACTCTACTGCTCTTCATAAACTCTTTTAATGTTTGATGTTTTGTTTAACCATACACACTACCTCAAATCCCGAACATGAAAACTTTATTTCTCCTTCAAGATGGGCAAGATTCTTGCCCTTTGTGTTTTTTTTTCTTTGACCCGTTTTGTGCCCGACCGGCAGTGCATTTACATTGAAACTTTTGATTGCAATTTCCCGCCCTTTTTTATTGCTCGTCTATGCATGCATTCCATTTCTGCGCTACTAAACAGATACACCACGTGGTCTGTCTTTGTGTGTCTAGATGTTGCGCTAGCACTAACATGCCCGCGGAAGGGAGCTAGCGAAAGAAGGAGACGGAGCTACGCTTTTCCGCGCTACTACCGAAGCAAATCTACCCACGACTCCAGCGAAGGGCGATAGTGTACCGACACTGCATAAAAAAAAGGGTAAGTTATACGGTGAACTTTGTTGCCACGTGCTGAAACACTACTGACGTTCGGCAACGCTCGACAACCCCAGCTCCGTTCCCCACAACTACCCCATTTCCCAACCGAAACAAGGACATTCGAAGGACGACGAAAGCAAAATCGAATGCGCTGACACGCCAGTTCTTACTGCAGCCATTCCGGCACTGTTCCGTCCCAGTTCCTTTGTTCTGGGTTCGCATAGCAACGGCAACAGGAAAAACCTATGGAAAAACTGATGATCCTATCTTTGGTATGGTGGAGGTAAAAAAAAACGATTTCAATGTGGAGCGAACATGAAGCTGCAAGCAATGACGCTTCCACAGTGCAGCACTTGCACACGAGGTGTTGAGCTGAAGCTGCAGTAAAATCGATATATACTCTAGCGCACAGGACAGGCAGAGCGAGAAGGACACACCGAGAAAATGTGCAGTATAAATTGTGCTGACGCTGCACCTTCGATAAGAGTGTGCATTCGGAAAGAAGGAGAAGGTTTTAAACCCTACCCACAAAGTCAAACCATTGTTCCGAACGTACCGGGCTTACCCCTGCGCCGTCGGTATGCAACCCTCCTTTATTATGCTTCCCTTCTTCAACACCAATATTCATAAAATGTAAAGCTAGGTCACGAAAATACAAAAACACACACACAATGCGAGGGTGCACTCGAAACTCCTTACCAACGAACTCCTCTTCAACTTCTTTGCTAGCGAAACAGATCACTAGGAGCGCATTGGTCGATGATGTTGACATCCTTTCTTTTTGGCGTCATCCACCCAGACGAATGCTTAATGTCATTGCTCCAGTGCAGCGTTACATTGTCCGTACGGCATGCACTGGCAGGAAAATCTCAACCCCATGAAACGGTTGTTCACATTTTAATTGGTTCACTGACTTTTGGTTGGCAGCAGTGAAGAAGTTTTTTTTTAAATCCTTCAAACCTCAAAAACACCGAACACAACATTCGGTTTCGTCTATGCTTCGTCAGTCGGTATGTAACTGCCCGTTCTAATGCAAAACTTGAACGATTTATTTTTACGACACGTGCACGAAGCAGACAAAGTGATTGCGAAAGGGGGGGGGGGCCTTTTTTGTTGAACTGGGTCATATGCATGGGTCATTCGATTTTACCGTTCAATCGATTTGTGGATATTGTTGGCCTTAAATATCAGTGGGAGGATATGAATTTTACACCGAGCATAGAGACAATTTGGAAACTTTATTTGGAAAATTTAATTACTTCAACTTGTGAAGCAAACATAATCTTAAAAAAAAACTTTTAATGCAATGGAGATTGTATGTTCTCTTTACCAATTTTTGTGCATTAGGATTTAATTGCAATTTCTAATGATTGTCTCTAATGCAGTATTTTGATTAAGGTCTGATTTAATGTCAGCAATCACTGCACAATGGCATTTAATGTGCCTATATGTTGGCTGATGTGAAACAAACGATCATCTCTCTCCCTACGGTACGAATATCCACACAAAACGCCATTAAATCAACCTCCGCTGCATTAGAAGCATATTATTTAAAATTACACACCTTCACAAATGCACCGAATGACATCATTAGAAGCATCGTTACACGAAACAAGGGGTGTAATTTTGAAATTCGTCCGTTCGTTCCGGTGCTGCTTGTAATCGTGCCTGACTTTACACATCGGTGTGCTAAACAATTTCCAATATTTTAACCCTCGCGTACCGCGAGCATCTCATCGGCATCGGAATCGAGGGAATACGAGAGATTGGGTCACGTTTAACTCACATTTGATGATTAGCAGATGGTTTGGTTCAGGTTTCTCCGGCTGCTCCTACAATCCCATTCACGACGGTGGGAGGGTTAACACAACGGGGTAAAAGGACGGATTGTGAAATGGAGCTATTATGCTCGTGCTGCTCAACCTTCCCGAATAATCTCGTGCACTACCGCGCGGGAATAAATCAATAATGTCCGCCCGGTGATGTGTACGTGCGGAGGTCCTTGTTGGGAGCCGGGGGGTGGTATTTTTATTTCCACTTCGATCCCTCCTGACTTGGTGCCGTTTGCAGCAAACGGTCAAACCCGGTGGGAGAGAATGCATTTATTGATCCCACATTGACACCTTCTTTCCGTTTCGATTGGCATCAACAGACCTTACCGTTTTCGCCCGGGCGCAATAGATCTCACGCAGTGCGATGAGTGGTGGTGCAAGCCACGTGGGGTCACCACAGCCAGAGCGCTGCATCGTAAATTACTCACTCACTCAATCCGGGTCACTACCATCCGGGTTGGGGGGGAGGCGGAGTAGGGAACCTCCGTCAACGGCGATGGGGACATTCTATATTTTCATTCCATCTCATGATCGACGACCACTCAAGCGCCTGCATGTGTCCTTTTCTTTTTTGAGACACGTACGAAAATTCGATCCATCAATAGTGCACCCCAATGGTGGCACGATGGTGTGTGATTTGGAAGTTGCTTGGACACTCTCCATACACCATTCCCCCATTGTGCAATAGGCCTACGCGTCTTGTAGCACTGCCGCGTACAATCAAAATGGATTCTGCAGTAATGTTTCCCGAACACCGTGTTGCAACGTAAGAACGCACCTCGTTCCGTGTCACAACAGCATGCAAAACGCGCGGACGTTGAGTCCATCCAATTCCCCTCTCACTTTAGTCCATCCAATTTGCGCGAGATCAAGATGATCATCATCATTGGCATGATCGTGCACCGACGATACACACCCCCCTGCCAACCCTTAATATGTCCCGGGGGCCATCGATGATCAGGACGGCGATCGTTTATGCACGGAACAGTTGGAAGGGCAAGGGGAAAGAGGAGAGTACGAGAGCGGGCGCATGTATGTGGAAACCTTAGCCGCGATTTACGACGCTAATTCCCATGAATTGTGACTTCAATCATGCGGCTCTAATCAAACTGGAAGCTACCATACGCCGCTACTGCTGTTTTCTCGTTGGTGAAACCACCAGAAGACGACGAGTTTTTCCTCTTAGAAGATGGTGAAGTACAAGCAAATGGCTTCTAATGATAGTTCCTTTGACGATGGCGCGCGCGCGCGCTCGCACCCTCTCGTGCGAATGGCTGCGGCTGTGTTGCCTTCCACCTACGATCCAGCTGGTGCTGCACTTTATGGGCAGCTATTGATCAAGTTGCAGGTCAAAAGATCACTTTGGCGGAAAAAAACAAGTGAACGGATGATGGTAGACTAAACAACGCAAGACACATATATCGAAGTGCATAACTATTGTATTGAAAATTATTTTTTATAAAATTTTTATTTGTTCTTCTACTTCAAAACTATTTACATTCTGAAACATTTTTTAAATAAATTTGACTACATGATTTTTGACATAATTTTGGAAATATATTTTGTAGATCCTGTATATTTAGATACAATTTATTTAAATAGAAAAACACATTTCAACAACAATTATAAACTATCGAGACTTTGCTTCTGGTGCAATCGTTTAAAATCGGTCATCGATTCATCGATTGAAAAAAAACCATTGGACAATCGTTTTGCTTCTGTTCTGAAAGGGCTTTTCCCACGGTCTTTGTAGGACTAAACACCCACCCTTCCTCCCTGCTAAAGGACCAATGTCTCATTTCCCAGTGATTGCTACATCGGCAACTAATCAACCGGTAACATATTAAACAGCATGCGACCGTTAGCCTTCCATAGCGCCCTGGTTCCACAGCAATCGGTTCGCACCTTCGCCACAGCAAAGCATATACCGGCGCCGTGCAGATGCATTCGGTACGCTGCTAATTATGACGAACTAGGCGCCCCCTCTATCGATTGACAACACATTTCCTGCGAAGTGTTCATCACGCGCGGTACTACAATCATCGAACCGTCCTCCATCCCTACGACGGCGTGGGCATAAAGTGCCACGATCGTGTACTAATCATACTAATCCGTACGCTGTTTGGATCGTGGCATATCACAAAAAAAAACATCGAACGTAAGCAAATAGCAGCTTTACTGTCATGTTGGGATGCAGACGACCGTTGGCGTGGAAAAGCGAACATAAACAAGGCGCTGCATGTTAGACCCCATCGACGGATACTCACGCACACATACGATTGTCTTGCGTATAATGATTCTCCTTGCCCGGTTTACAAACTAATAAGCCTAGCGCAATGGAGAGCCGGTTTTCATGTAGATCGATATGCTCGATTGAAATGACCGCTGCATCCTTACACACGCACAACGTTCGCTACACACAAAAACCGCGACACCTGCACGACACAGAGAGGCACGTGCGAAACGGGTGGAAAGGTATGAGAAGAAAAGCGAAAGAAAATATACATCACCGTGGGTCGCGGTCCGACTGAACTCAAACATGCAAACTATGGCTATATTTATTGTAACAAATTACAAGCACTAATTACCATAATCATTCGACCGGTAGCCGGTCTTCTCACGCCATCACACCGCATCACCGCCGTTTGTCCGTTTCTCGTGGCTGCTACTGGTGTAAGAAAACAGTGGAACTGAAGCTGAGAATTAAAATAAATCGATATGCCGCCATCACCAGAGACCGGATCGCGTCTCGTTCCAAGTGAGCTGGAGCGGATAAGGTTGCAATTGAGGAAGTGCCTTTTTAACGGTGGATCCCCTTGATAGTGACGCGAATAAATGGTATAATATTTAGCGTGACACCATTTCGCTGTTAAGGTAAATGGTTTCTAAAAGTGCCTAATGAATCTTTTGAAAAGAGTCACCCGTATGAATCCCTCGCGAGTAAATCAAGAGTTGACTCTCAAAAATCCTCAAAAATCCTCCTCCAAGATCCTCCTCAAAAATTCTTGAATCATCAAGGATCCATGAATCCTCAAAGGGTTTTAAGATATTAAAAATATAATAAATGCGTAAAATCCATATTCCTTAGTGATTCGTGAATCTGTGAGACTTCATACTGAATCTTTCATGAATCTTCAAGGATTTCTGAATCGTCGAACTAGAATTTAGATGTCATTCGTTAAGTTTAAAGATTTATTCAGATTTGTTCAATACAAGTTTCTATAATTTCAAATCCAAAACACCTTCTTAATTGCTAGGTTCTATCCTTTTATCTAACCAAATCGTATTCAAATCTTTAAATTTTCAAATAAAGCAAGAAGAGCAATAAGTACCATCTCTACTTAAACAAAGTTTGTAAAGCATACGCTAATTGGATTGTTATCTGTGGTAAAATAACAATGGTTTTAGAAAACCAAGTTTTTAAGCATCATCTTACCAGAAACAAACATCGTTAACCCACATTTAAAACCAATTTACTTTAAATCTCAACCAAGCAAAAGTTTTCAGCCCGTTCATAGAACTATACCCGCTTAATACATACACAAGCGGACGATAGTTTTAAATCCCACCGGTACAATAACAATATACGTCCATTAATTCACTCAACTCCCAAGACCGAATGGAAAGTGATAAAGTTTCTTCCGCACTCCGTCAGATTCGGCAGATGCTCGTCGAAAAAAAAACTAAAATGAAATGTAAATTCTCTTCCCTTCTTTAGGCTTCCTATCGAAATGCATTCCAAACTGGAAGCTGTACAGCGAATTCTCACAATCGATAGAAACTTAATTGTACTTTATCGGGAGAATTTTTCAAAAACATATAAAGCTAACTCCCAAGCAAATCATTTTTGCGAAAGGCAAGTCTTAAATCCCAGTTAAATACGCCGTGGAGAACTTTTCGCCGAGGCGATTTTCTCACTTCATTCGTCTGCCAATACTGAGGAGCAGATTTTTTTTCAATTCCTTGTACAAAAGTGCCCGTTAAAAATCAGCGAAATAAAGTTTTCACAGAAACTCGATCATTGGGAAATTTTTCTCGCCAGAACACTTCTGTTTATATGAAGAAGAGCGATAAAAGAGCCAAATTTTGTAATGAAAAATGGTAATATACAACCAACAAAATACCTAAGCAATTGCACCGTTTCGTGTATTCATCATCAAAAAGGAAAAAGCAATTGCAATTTGTGTTAAGAATTTTTCAATGTTTCTTTCGGAAAGCCGTAAAATTATTATGATGGACCAAACAGAGTGTTTCCGGTTGATTGATGATGATGGGATTCTAATTGATTTTAATCCAGAGGTGCACTTTTGGCAAACGTTCAATGTGATTCGATTTCGTTACCGGTTGGCCCTTCTCTCTCGAAGCTTTTCGATAGATTTATGCTATGCTTTTTGGGATGCACTACTTCATTCGTACCATTTGGGAAATATCGCTAAGTGTGCTTTGGGCAGTATTAACACAAAAAACCTTTGGATAGCAACCAAAAGTTCCTGTCAAAAAAAAAGCTATGATGTCTTTTAAAAATCGGGTCAAAATATTGGAAATTGGAGAAGCTCCTATATTTTGTGTTAATTTTACTTAATAATTTAAATCTTCATCCAAAAGGTGACATAAAACCAAGCATAACTTATATTGAAAAAAAAATACGTTAAAATTAGCAAACACATGAAGTTTCCTCTGTCCGAAAAAGAAAAACAGCCGATTAATCATTATTTCCCTTGGCACTGCAACACATGCACTAACGGTCACACATTTTTGCAACGAACGGTAAAAAGCACTCCTCATGTAGCTGCCCCCGAACCACCACGGGGCTGTTGAATGCACTTTTCGTCAATGGTTTATTTATTTAGCTTTTGTGTCCCACTTTTCCACGACCCGTGTTGTTTGCCGACGTTACAACATTAGAATGTTTACTTGTCGGTAAAGCACAGAACGACACATTTGGGTGCATCAAACACGATGGCAGCTGAAGCAGAAAGAGCGCAACAGCAACAAAAAAGTATCAATTTTTACTAATTACACTTGTGTGGACGCGACAACACACACAAACATTGCGAGGCAAAGCTAAATAACATGTCTGTTATGTAGTGAAATTTCACATGCAAAGGCCGATTGCTGTTTGCATCAAATCATACAAACAAACACGCTGCAAAAATATGGATGCAACCGAGCGCATGAGAAGCCGGACACAAGCCGGGCGGGAAAAAGTAAATGCCGCTGCACCAGTTGCAATTGCAATTTGCATTAGCAGCAAAACATCGCTTCGCTGAGGTGTCTTGTGCGGATGGGAAGACACTGGTCGGGTTGTTTTGGTAAGGGTGGTGAGAATGTTTCTCTTTCCCCACCACCCGTGTCCTCACACTGCGTGGCTTTTTAACGCTTTTCCGCCCGTCACCGAATCAACTTTTGATTTTATATTCTAAACGATGTTTTCTTCGTATTTGCAACCAACATAACATCGCGTCTCGGTGGCAAGGAACCCGTTGACGATGCTTTTAAACGATTTCCTTTGAAAACATGTGTGTTTGTATGTTAGAAAGAGGTTTATGTTGAATTATTTGTGCTTCGTTGCGCAGTAGGGGTAACATAACATATGCATATTAACGCACTAGAACAACGTAAAAACAATCAACAAACAACGATAGACCAAGCACACCAGACTAGTTGTACTAGAATTGACATTTACGCGAAGAACTGTTAATAAAAAATCAAAATTACATCGAAATTAATTAAACCAATATTATACTTCAACTTCCACACTTCCGATGGCCCATCAATCACGAAAAGTTTTTGCAACAAAAAAAGCACACACCATGCACATAAACAGACATGTACAAATACAAACCACGACAGGAGAACAAACACACCATTATTACACACCAAATCGTAAAGCAAAATACTCATCAACCGGGACAGTGCATACAAACAGCCAAGTGCAAACAAGCTAACAAACAAATATACAGAATGGATGCAACTGTACAGGGACCGACTTAGGGTTAAAACCAGACGTACGATGCGTACGTGCCGGAAAACTTTCACAAACGGAAGTGCTGCGTCTAAGCAAATATTGTTTATTTTTAACACAATTGCATCGATTAAAGAATAAAACTAACCCGTTTTGATTACTCTAATGTAGCTATGTTTTTCGGAAAGAATCTGATTTTGAGATAATCATCATAAACTAAAATAGAAATATTTTTTTGCAACGAAACATAATTCCAAACTATTCTATTTCATCCTAACCAGATGATACGAAGCAAAACGTTGCCTTTCGTGCCATCATTTGACAGAAGCATAAATACCATAATTACACCCATAACAAACATAGCGCTGCTATGAAAGTACGGCGGGAACAGCACCCCAAGTTATTCTTAGAACCGGTACCGGTATTTATTTGTGCGTGAATTTGCCAATGCAAACTACGCGCCACAGACCTGTGTGCGTCCCGAACATCGTTCAAAACAGTTCAAAATAACCAAAAAGCCCTTTCCGTTGCCGCACACAGCTGCTGCGGCCATTACTTCATATCATATCCGCATTAACATGGTAACAAGTTCGTAAACTAAGGTATTCCGCGGCCCCCGGTGCCGAAGTATGTCCTGCAAGTATGCTTCCCCCCCTTTCCAACCTTTTGCGACTTGCCCTTAATTCCTGTTCGCAAAAAAACACACACACAGTGTTCTCGTTTTTCCGTAGCGAAGAAATTTCGCTTACGGTGGAACTGGGCGGTGTCACTAAACCGAACAGCGATGATCCGTGTTGCATCTTCTCTCGGAGGTTTTTTTTTCTTGTTGTAGTTGTTGCTGTTTTACTTTACCTCGAGGCCAGAAATAACATCGTGATGTTGCTCCGCGGGACATAACACACAGGAACGACCGTCGTGTCCGGTCGTCGCGCAAATATCCAGGAAACAAACCAGACACTTGCGTCCCGTTGGCCCGTAAGGCAGAAACCAGACAAAACTGTAAGGCCCATCACATAGGCAAGAGCGGACGTAATTGGGGGAGGAGGCTGGGGGACAGGCACAACAATTCTGTCGGCTCCATCGGTCGACGTGGTTAAGGAACAGCAGCAAAAACGCCGACACTTACGCATCGCATCCCGAAAGGAAAATATGTTTTCCATTTTCGAACATTGCTCTTGCTTTAGTTATGGTTCGGTGTTGTGTCAGGGATGCTAATAAATTGATACAGGAGCAATATTTTTAATGAATCCAATTCGTTTTTACATGGAACTAATGGGTACTGTTTTGTTGTGGATTGGTTATTAATTAACAGTGCTCTTTAGCAAGCTTTACAACGAAAGAAAGTTCAAAAGATATGCTATTTAATGCGAATTGCAGAGTTTTGAGGATAATGGAATCATTTTTGAAAGGTTTTGAAAACTGAAAACGTATTTTGTGAAACTGAGACACTGAGCTGTCCGAACTTTAACCTCTGTGAATCTTCTTCTGTGACATTATGACCTGAAGAGAGATCTCTAGAGACTGTCCATTTATAGCTTTCTATGACTTTAATTCTCCGTGAGATATTCAGTCCTGGGATTTGATACCAGGTCCTGTCGTATAGAGACCAACACCGCTACCAACTACACCATAAATCGCTCCCAGTTTCCGCGCGTGACGATTTGTCCATCAAATGTAGGTGACACTATCTTCGGTCAGACGTTGTGAAACCTTTCAAGTTCAAGCATAATTCAATTGTTGCAATTGCAGCAACTTTATGTCCATACATTAACAACCGAACACGATAAAGAACAAGGATTATTTCAACCTATTACTCTCACTGCTGTATGTGCAGAGAACTCTCACTCTCTCTCTCTCTCCATCGGCCATATCCTTGTTTTCTATTACATCGGAATTCCATTCAGGTTACACTCTGGGATAAAAAGCACGGGAACAATTTGGTCGGTGGTCGTATGCCCATGCGCATACGCCCTATCCCGCAGGAACTTCCCGCAGGCAGCAAACATCGATAGCGAAGGCGAATGCCAACGACCAACGACCATAATTCTATAAATAACCTTCACAGTGTCCTTCAACCGCACTGGTGGAGCGTCATCAATGTTCGCCCTAGTTGGTGGTGTAAGGATAACATTAGGCACTTCCCCCTCCCCACAATTCCAAGTCTATCCATTACCCCCATTCGCCATTGCGTTTGAAAATGTGGAACCGAATCTACCAGAGTTCTATTTCATAATTGCCTTCTGCATTTGGGGAGACGAAACCATTCCTGTGAGCACACTGCGTAGAAAACATCAATCACGTGACGGTGGGTCGGGAATTTGCGCCACAAACCCCGACAATACCCGGACAATGCCATTTAGGGAGTGTGTGTGTGTCTTTAAGCGAAAAACGAAAGGGAAAACTGTAACAAAGAGCAATGCGGGTCAATCATTGTTTTGATTCATTGAAGCCGATTGAGGAACATTGGAGTTACCTGTTACTTGCAAGTCGGACGTTTATGTGTAATTAACTTTTCCAACTCAAACAAACTTTTTCCCAATACTTGTCTTACAATTCTAATGTGGCGTGAGCGTACAAACTGCTTTAAACAGGCCTCACAAAAACACAGAGTTCCATTCGCTAAATAAAATCAACAACCCATCAAACTCAGGGACACTTCCAGTACACGCAGGCACAATAAAGCATAAAATGCGTGACCATCCGGGAAACGGGCGGGGGACTAACACAACACCCACCCCGCTCCCATCCTCGCGCATTGACGTTTTTTGTCTGGAAAGATGATTATCGTACGAGCGAAAGAAATGGCACGATAACTGATTTTCGTGGTTCAAAAACGGTGTACAGCGGGGAACAAGAAAACAACCCCTGACACTGCACACACCACACCCATAGACGACTACCTACAGGATGGATGGTGCCCCATACTCCATGCCAGACGACGGCGACGACGGTGACCGACACGAAACCCGTCAGGCGCCTTACAGGCGAGTCGTCTCGTCTATTGATTTTACGCAAAAAGCACACATAATCGCGCCGGTCCGTCCCGACGACGACGACGATGATGGCGCTTCGTCGTTTGCCGAATGTCCTTCCGCCAAATTGCGTTCCTCAGCCTGCGCCTCGATACATCCTTCAACCGATACGTCAGTCTGGCCATTCCGCGCGATGCTACTCCCGTTGCTCTCTTTCACACGCACACAAATCCATCGGAAGGACAAATGCGTCCGCGATGTACCGCGAGAACTGGTCTGCGCAGTCGGGCACGAACCTGGTTAGCGGATATTGCGGGAAAAACAGAGCACCACACCCGTGTGGATACGGTGAGTGTACTGCCCAAACGCCACTGACGTACATGGGAGCTCCAATCAAGGACTGGTGAGTTCCTTTTTCGCTGACACGGATGGCTCTCTCTCTCTTTTTTCTCTTTTCCCGGGAATCTCGCTACAATACTGCTTTCTCAAACCGAGAGATGGAACCGTGCTCAGTACGACCTCGAATTGCCACCATTCCTAAAACCGGGCCACGAACAAACGAGACCAACGGTGTACGTGTGGTCGATGATACATAAACAGTTCTCTTCCTTCCATAGCACCTGCATCCGGTGAGCCCGTCACGTTAGAACCAGCTGCTTCTATCCTTGTTCGTTCCTTCGCTCGAAAATGCTTGCCCAGCTGGAAAACAAAAATTATTTGCAGCAATATCGTAATTCAGAATCGTTTGTTTCATACGTTTTCTCCTTTCCATAATATATCTCCATGAAAGGATTGCAACAAAGTAAAATCAGGACTAAATTTCATTTTTTTGAAGAAAATAATATAAAGTCTAACTGGATCTTACACCCGTGTGCATCACAGAATAGAGGACTAGGTAATGAAAACAAAAACTTCTTGCAAAGCCATGTTATGACGCAGTTAAATCGTTCACACGGTGACCTCCACGCGGCACATCCGCAGCATGGCGGCAAGGATCGAACACGGTGTAACCACCGCACACCAAGGCAGTGTTCGTATGCGTGTCGATGTAAAGAGTTGAGTGCTCTCCAAAGCTTCCACCGACACACTTCTAGCATTTAGATCCATCGAGTCAGTTACCAGGGAACACCTAAAATTCAGCCACATACATTCTACGGGACATGTACGGGAACTCAGGAAAAACATGCCTGTCGACAGCAGCCCAGATCCTTCCTAACATAACTCACCCGCTTTAATCTACCGACCAAAAAAAAAACGGGAGAGTTGAGGGTTTCTGTGTTTATGGCCATCGAAGCGAGATGGAAGTTGTCTGGAGTGCAAAACCTAGACAACGGCTGGATCCATTTTGCGAGGAGGAAAACATCAATATGATGGAGGGATAGGGAAATGTTTTTCTACCACGTGCGCAGAAAGCAACGAGAAGCTACAGAGCAATGAGTTCTTTAGAGCGAGCAAAAGAGAGAGAAAGAGAGCAAGAGACGAATTGAGTTGTCATTGAGTTTTCATCCCCCATTTTCTGTTCTTTTTTTCCAGTGCCTAGGAATTTATTTCCTGGCAGGGTGATATGGGAATGCAGAGCCGCGAGGTGTCTAGGCAAACATTGAAGCGTTGATAACGGGTGCATAGCTGACAGGTTAGGTTTGTTTTATTTTTGCAACTTCCTGACATCAGCAACGCCGGGTAGTATAATTCGATGTTTACTGACTTATCCACCCATACGACTGCTGGTACCATGCTGCCGAACACAATAGGGCATGTGGTATAGGGGAGCAACCTTGACTCAGCCCTAATTTTCACTCAATCTCTTCCATCTCTTCGCCTTTTAATCTTCCTGTCTCTCTCCTTCTACCTCTGTCTTGATATATCTTTCTTTAGCATTCACTAGTTGCCTACCATGAGAAAGCATATTATTGCAGCACCAGTAATTATTCCAGCAACATGATACAAGGGCCATTTAATGATTTCTGGATTGACAAGTGACACAGCTATGAACATTGTATGCTAACGAAACCAGATACGTTCACAGAGATAACCATGAGGTTCAGCATAATGGAACTGCATTTTTGATGAGACAACCAACGGAAGCGCTAATGTATCTAAGAAATTCTTTAACTGAAACATATTAACCAGAGCATAATAATGGTCCAACTCCAATAAAGTAAAATAAAAAAAAAACATGTTCACCCAACAACTTTCACTAATTGATAGTAGTCTAAAAAAATTACCTTATGGGGTTTTTTAAACATTACCTTCAAGATATAAAATCATAGCTGAAGAATACAGATATGGCGACAGTAGGTGAGCAATACCGGAAAGGTCTTGCCACTTTTCCATCACACCGTCTAATTGGATTTTCAACACCCATGCCAGGCGCTTCCAACAAACCGATGGTGTGAAGGCTAAGAAAAGCTAATAACGTAACCTATACGTGAGTCGAAAAAGAAGCACTAACAGTCGATGAAGTCTATTCTTGACTGTGTTTCTATTTCAACCTCAAGGAGCACGGTTCAATGTCTGAGAATTATGCTCCCGTATTCCACCGTAACATACGTCCCTTTGCCGTGTAAATAAGCTGCTAGCGTTTAACACCGATACATCGATATTTGACTGGTAGGAAAAATTCAATTGATCATCTGAAATATTGTGAATTTTGCTCATTTTCCGATATCTCAAATTCTGGAAAACTCCTGAATAGTGTCCTCACTAAAAAATGTTTAAACTCTCCGAATATTTTCCTTCTGGATACGCTTATCGACTTGACTTAAATAAGGCAATTGCTGAAGACCACCCAAGGCAACACATAGGAAACTGTGGCTAAGAGATAGCTAAAAAAAATAATATTCGTAGTGTCGTAGCTTGAAACGTGGCATTTTCTTTTGTCACAACGAAACTTACTTTCTCAGCGACCACGAAGACGATATGCCCGTTAAAAACACGCTAGACAAGTGACAACAACATGGTGACAGTCTGCCTGGCGGCAAGCTCCTATTTTCCGTTTCGTGCCTTTCTGTCAGCACCCGATCAACATATTCTCGTAGTTCTCGTAGCACTACGCTACAATGCCTTCAAGATCTTTTCTTCTCGTATCAGGAATTGTTCATATTTCTTTTTCTTTTCAAAGATCATAGATCGTCGTGCTTTAATTTAGTTAGTCCAACTATTTTAAATTTTGATAAACATATTACACGAAAATGAAGAATTTAATCATCCAGAACTAATTTAAAGATAGAAATAAATGCTCTCCAGTGCTTTATTCTTCTTTTGCCTTTACGAGTAACAACGCTATTATGGCGGGCCATGCTTAATCGATGCATATTCTCGCACTCGATCATTTATTGTTTTCCACCATTTGCGTTTGATCTTTCGTTTAAAAGAATAGAGCACAAGTGGAGCAGAAAGAAACAGAAAACGAACACTAACAGATCTAAAACACAATATGAACAACACACAATACGAATACAGTGTTTCAGTAAGGCTCAAACTTTTTGCTTACATCCACCCTATCATGTATGTCTTACTTTCATTAGTCAAGCACATTCTCAGAGGCACTTGTGCTGAAAAACGACTCCCATGCTGGTGGATTCCTTTGAAATGATTTCTTTTCATAGTGCAGATCATCATTTCTTCAGAACACTATGGAGGGGTTTGGGGACAACGAATTAAAAAACAACATCTAAGCTTCACTAGTGCCGCTACAATCAAGCTCTCGCACTCGTCAAAGGACTGTTCCTGGCTCAAGGACGCAACACCACAGCAGCAGCCAGCTTTCTGTGACGCCTTCGGGCAGGATAATCCTCGGCATACATCCTTCAACCCCAAAACTCTCCACGTTGCATCGTTCTAGGGATGTGATTTTTTTTCTTTTGCATTTTACGACCAACCAGATTTACCCCATGCCAGTTTTGTCTTTCAACATAAGCATGCTTTCACAGCGCCTAGAAGCCTAGATGTGTCGCTGGAGGGGTTTTCTTCTTAGAAGGTTCACTTTTAGGGGAAAAGTACCATCACTTCACACGTGCCTGAAGATGGAAAAACAGAACCGGCAAACGAGCCGAACATTGACATGACCCAGTGAGATGGTGAAACTGGGTCGCGAACTGCTGAGCAAGCCTGCGGCAAACCTCTGTCCCGAAGAGACGCTGCCCTGGATTGCGCATTGAATACGTTTTGCAAGCATGCATCCTGTATTATCCATTGAGATCTTAAGAGGTGTTCTATAACACAATCGCCTTTACGTTTTATTGTATGATGAAAGGTAGTTATTTTATTGCACGAAATTTTGGTCCATGAAACACCCCGTTTCGGTGTTACAGGGTTGCATTAAATTCTTAATAAAAGAATAACAAAGTTTTATAAAATCTGCCGAATTTTGAAATGACTTTACATACAGCTTTGTTTTTCGTCAATACGTTTTATACAATATAAGTTTTATACGTTGCTTAATCGAAAATGAACCAACACACTACCTGGTCCGCATCACCGATGGAGCCGCCTGGTGATTGTAGCGCGAAGGCGATTTATTTATTCGTCGAGAGCCCACACATCCACCCCCGACTGTTGCGGAAATACACATACCTGTAAGTAGTAAAAAAAAGCAAAAGGCAAACAGTTATTGATTATTCAACTTGTGCATAATTATTCATGGAAATGGAATTTCTTAACGATGTGCTTCTTCTCTTTTTTTCCTTTGTTGATTCCCTTCTTCCTACACGTGAAAAATGATTTACCCAAGCAATTACGGTTGCCCTTAAAACGCACCTGGGGTACGGTTGAAATCAAATAGTAACGGGATAGTTGTTCATTTAAATCATGATTTATTTTCTTCCATTTGTCTCGCTCGCTGGTTCGGTTTGTGCGGTGTAAAAAGAAAGACTTCTATGTGCGTAAGGGAAAATATGTTTTTTTAAATAAAATATAACACAAACACGATATTAGAGTGGGTACAATTTTGAACGAACAAGGGACAGACGAGTCCTTTGATAATAAAACGAAATGACCATCATGCTGCAGCAGCTCACTTTACAGCTCTCGGTACGGAGCTGATTTTCGTGGGGCCACCTCACACACTATTCATGCGAAAAACTTGCGATTAATTGTCCCAAGGGAATTTTCTTTAAAAAAAAAACACACACACACACATAAAGATGCACATAAAAACGTAAACACAAAAGAGGAAATATTGAAGGAAAAGGCAATGAAATATTTCTGGAACAAACGCACACTTAATTGACTTTTTTTTCCTCTAAAGTTACGCATAGCCTTCACCATCGGGACACGTTCATACCAACCATTCATGTCCCTCTTGCATCTCTCTCTCTCTCTCTCTCTCTCTTTCCCACCACATTTGCGGACAAGCTTTCGAGCGCTTCCAGAGTCCTGGAGAAAAAGCCCTTCTTTGGCGGGAGAAAATCGATGAAGGTTATATACAGTCCGTTCCCGGAATGCCCGAAAAATGCGAGATCATACACATACATACGGGAAAGGCCGGACGGGAACGATATATAAATAAGGACAACGCGAGACCCCCACGGGGGAGGGCAGGACGTTAGGAAACCGGGAAACTGGGTAGAAGAATGAGTAAATGAATAAATAAAAAAGGCCACAACCATTCGGCAATGCTTTTCGGCAGTACATGGGAGGGAAAAAGCTAAACACATCGACACCGTTCACACACCTTCTTTTGGGAGTTTTGTTGTGGGCATCACCGCACCGCAACGTAGAGCCTACAGTCGTTGATTTTGGGCTTTAGAATAGAATGGTCACCGATGGTGATTCCACAGCTAAAAAGCTGTCAGAAGAAGAAAAAAACTGTGTCCGTGTCCACATTAATTATATACGACGTCCAAACTAATGATTATGTTGGGCTATGCGTCAACCGCCTTAGTACAAATAACTCATACATGAGCAGACACGGACCAAACGCGTTAACAATGAAAACTAGCAGTAAAGTACTATGTTTTTAAGGAAGAAATGTTAATATTAATGTAGCATTATATACACTCGATAAGAAATTATTTAACGGAAAATTAAATAATGTTCAGTTAACATTGCAAATTATACATAAAACAATTTGTTTCTCTACTTTAGAGTGTTTTTTTTTTGTTTTTGCTGCTCGGTAGTGCGATTTCACAATATTGCTTATCATTTTCGACCAGTTACTTCACGTCAGCCTTTAACCATCTCCACGCCCAAACCAATTTCGATAAAAGCCAGTGGCAAATAAAATTGAAAGTGAAGCACGAATGTACAGTACGGACCCAAAACTTCTGACGAAAAGGTCACAAAAACACATCAACCAGCAATGGAGGAGAAAAAACAGCCCACCAAACAGTAGAAGAAAATACGGTTTGATCGGAATCCCTGTGAGTGATCGTTTCAGCAGGAGTTCGGACAAAAAATGTTTACCAGTTTTCTTCACCCGATGTTACGTTTTCCATCGAAAGTTTTTCTTGCTCCCCGTACCGTGCGTAAGACACTAAATGGTATAGTGAGTGAAGCCTACGCACCTTGCAGCCATCTCGAATGGTGCCATACATAAGAAGCTTCTGTCTGGTTTCTTTCTATCCGCCAAATTTACGGTAGTCTTTTCGCTGCAGTAAAAACCGACTCTCCCTCTACAGTTGGGTCTTGGTTCGTGTTAGCTTTACATAGCCAAACGCACCCGTTTTGTGTTTGCGGGAAAATTCGGGAACGCCGGGAATACGCCCGACCCGGAGTGGTTCGAGGATCGGTGAATGCGTTGAAACAACATGGCGCCATGTACATAAGATCCAGACACGCACGCAGTATACGCGCTCCCGCTCACGCAAACGTTGTAACGTCCATCGGGACGGCTCATAACCTTGTCGTCGAACCTTCTGGAGCCATACCCAAACCACACACACACACCAGCGGGAAAAAACGGCTCCTCTTGCACACTGTTTTCGTCCGAACACACGCATCCCCCCGCATGCTTGTTGATCGTTCTCGCACCAGGCACTTGCCGTCTCGGTTACGCCCGTCACAAAACACAAAAACGCTAACGGATGCGTAGGTGTTTCTTTTCGACGATTTCGGGATAATTTGGCACAAAATCCTGGAAAGCTTCTGCTAATGCACACACCGCCCATACCCAGCGCCTTGCAAAACTCAGTTCCAGTGTTTGAGAAACATCAGCATTACATTTCTGGCTACAGTTTCACATTGAAATAAGATACCCGCTTTTCTTTGGTGCAGATAAAAGCACATATACGCGGCTGCGTTTTAAGAATCAAGCTCTTTTCTTCAATTTCTTTCCCGCGCCAAAGGAAAAATGTAAGACCAGCATCGCGCAACTGATTCTGAGCTTCCGATCTTATCTTTCACTTTCAATCCAGGCAAAACCGTAGCGGACAATGTCGCAATCAATCTTATCCTCGTTTACGTTCACGCTTCCCTGCTACGCACAGTTTCATTTTACGGAAAACGGAGAAAATCACATAAAATCTTTAACTAGTCTAAAGCATTCAAGGCAAGTTGTACGCCCCGTCGTCGTCATCCGGGCATTCTCGGATGATTTTTTTTTTCGCACAACGATGGAAGATAAATGGGTTAACATTTAAATCTCTCTTGAAGCGCCGCTTTGCCGAAGGGATTTAGTTCGCAAAATAAATGACGACCACGGCTCGTTTTCCAGCCTAGAAATTGGCTCGTGGTGTAAAACGGTGTCATGGAAAAAAGAAAATACTACAGAAAACAAAATGTATTTCAAAGAAACAATTTTAGCAACAAAAAATCCAACAACTTTTGAAAGTGGCCATGCCACACCCAATACGATTGATGATGTTTGGATGAAGCTGAAAATATGTATCCAACCGAAAGAGGAGGAAATGTGATTCAAACCGCGTTCCATTATCATTACCGGTACGACATTTCAAGGGCGTTTCTTGGAAGAAAAAAAAACGACAAGCATCCACTTTAAAATAGCAGAAACATGAAAATGAAGGCGGTTTCTGCAATACGAAACGGCATATAGGTCAAAGGTCGACGATAAGGCAAAAGGAACTTTACGAAATTATTTCTGAAAATTGAACAAACTGGTGAAGAAGTTTAAGAAGGAAACGATCCACTTTAGAAGCCTTTTATATTAATGGTATTAATTTTTATTTTCATCTTTTATAAGTAGCATGTTGTTATTACTCAAATATCTAAAATCAAGAAAAATGTTTTTGAACCACCAGGCGTCTCCATCGAAAACGTCGTATTTGAATTTTATCATTTAGAAATTAGAGCAACTGAAAATACATAATTTTACTTTATTATACCTTATATTATTATTATCTCTTTTTCCTATTATCTCTGATTCCTGCGAAGTAAGCCAACGTTTAAATTGGTAAAAAAAAATTTTTTTTCAACAACATACTAACACTGGAAAAACAATTTTCATATAAAAATTAATAAATTTCATCATCATTCAGTCGCATAAAATAAAACTCCCCGCCGCCACCGAATGCCCCTGGGAGGAGAAAAGAAAATCAGGCAATCAAAGAAACAGATTCATTCGTGCCGGGGAAAAAGAAAGGGCTGGAAGGTGAAACCAGCAGGGCAGAGAGTTGGCGCTAGTTCGCTTGGCGACGGGAAAACACTGTCGCCGTTTATTTGGCGCGACAATGTCGGAAGAAGCAGCGGTTCGCGCTGGTTCCAACATTCGGTCAACAAAACAACCTCCATGGGGTGGTCGATCTTTGGGAGAAGGAAGTTTCTCCACCCCGAAACATCACTATCATCATCATCATCATCATCATGGCGAGTGTTATCATTGACAGTGGAGCCGATAGCATCATTAGCCCCGAAGCAGCAGCGTTATGTTTATGTCGCTCGGTGGTCGCTTCGGGCGGCGCTTCTTTTATTGCCATTTGGCGTCAACGGCAACCCATATTTCTACAAGCACGTCGCCCAGTGTTGTTCTCGGTAGAAAAACATTACAGATATTTGTGATGTTTCTTTTTTTTTCATCTCAATGTTGAAAGGAAAAAGGGGTAGCCGAGAAAGTAGCAGGAGGGTGAGATTTCTATTTTTGGACACGCATTTGCACGATGACGATTCAATATTGTGGAGCAGATTTCACTTTCTTCAGCATTCTGCTCATCGCTCTTTCGCTCTCAAAACACTCCATATCTCGTTCGCTTTCTCCCAGTTTTATAGTGTTCTCTTGAAACATTTCTAGGAAAACAGGACACCGGAACCTTTTACCTCGGTTTGGATCCTTCTTTCTTCCACCATACTTCAACCACCGACCGAAGCCCAACGACGCCCAGATTTTACCGAACCCCTTTCAAACCAAACCCACCCCAAAACGGCAGTGACTTTCCATCGAATGTCTGACAACGGGCAACTGCTGACGTTTGATGACGAACACACACGCACACTTACTGCTCCAATGGTTCAGTTCAATCACGGCACTAAGGAAAACCTCTCAACGCTTCTTCTTATCCATGCAGTTCATCAACGGTCCCCCCTCAATGTCCTTGTGCATGGTGCCGGAATCGGAAACCGGAAGAAACGATAGTGCCCACTGAACACAAGTGAGAGGCGTCACGAATATTGGCGCTGGCAGAGACGAACGACTTTCAAGATGCCGCGCCGTCGGGGCGAAGACGCAGGCATTAACCGTCTGCTGAACCGAGCAGAAGAACCAAAACTGCAAGCGTCTGCAGGAGCACATCTTTACCTCAGCACCAGTGCGAAGTACGAAATTAGAGGGTACAGACGGGCAGAAGGAAAATATATAAAATAAAAATCCTATCGCAAATAGTTTGACGTCGGTTTCCAGGATAACTTCGTAAGTTTTTGGGATAGATTTTTGCCACACTGCAACTTTGGTTTCCCTAAAATAAAATAAAAAAAACAAACGAGTGGAGATAAAATTTTATGTTTCTTTCTGACAGGATTCGAAACTAGCCATCAACAAAAAAAAAAGCATTTCTCTCCCGGGAGTTGTCTATACCCTTTGCAATCGTTAGTATCATAGTTGTCAGTTATTTTATGAATGCTTTCAACAACCGTTTTTCACTTTGTCAGCTACTTTCCCTTGAATGCACTGTTTTTGTGAGCAATACTTTTTTCATCAGGAAATTTTATTATTAAATAATATTTGCTTTTATTTAACAATGAGCTAAGTCCTAGCAAAAAGAAGAAAAAAAAACTTTCGACGCATCAATAATTGGAAATTTCATTAACAGTTTTACGCTTCTCTGTCCTTTGTTCGATCTGTCAGAAACAGACATTGGAGGAGTTTTCTTTTTTCCGCCCATCCATTTTCATATCGAGGAGTAACATGCGTGTGTCTGCCGAAAACTAGCACACGTGGTTGCTTCCAATGCCAATATCGAGTTTATCCTTTTTGTGCGTCTGACAGGAATATGGTAATAAATGTCAGGACATCTGAAGGACACGCTGGGACACAAGTCGTACCACTGCGAAAACCCTTCCAGCATTGTTTGTGGGTCTGTCCCCTTTTTTCCTTTGGCCCTTAGCAAAGAAAACCCAACAAGCAGAGAAGCACCGAAAGGCAGCTAAACATAGTTTAAGTAGAACGTTCTTTTTATACCTTTTTTTGTGCTGAAATGAATCGTAACCCATCCTGATATTCGTTCTCTCTCTCTCTTGCTCGCCAGTGCACCATAAGCTCTGGAGGTTCAGTCTCACTGATTGATCGTATTTCCTCTTGCTGCCGCAATCATTCTTCAAGCATTAAAAACAGGGATCCAACAACTACTGTATAATCCTTGTTCGTGTTAAATGAAGGGTAAAACCAGGACACAACATCCTGCGGCAAGTCGACCCTTTATCTACACTACCTAGCGAGCATCGTACGTTTTGCAGCTTCTCGTAATACATTCCACTGGATTGAATCGATCCACATGGCATCGTATAAAGGGAGCAATACAGCGTGTAACTTGCTTCCCTACCGAAACCCATCAACCACACAAATGTTTGAGCATACTAGAATAATGTGTGTCACAGCGAGGATACCACACGATACACAATTAATTCAATTGAGTGTGAAAGCTACGGGTCCGGATTCCTCCATGGTAGCCATCGGTATTTAATGGATGGACAAAGGGTTTCGGGAAAGTTTAGCAACTCCAATTACCATACACGATGGAATACTTTTACAACATACTTCCTCTTTTTGTGTCTTCATTGACGATATGGATCGCATAGTGATGCTTTAATCGGTCAACTCTCCCAAAAAAAAGTATCACAAAACTTTATAAACTTCCAACGAATCTCAATTATTCTAATCAAAAACACAATTATTGCACATAAAATATTCGATTCGTGTCTAATGCATAATAACTACTTCTAAAAAAAAAATCAGCATCCACAGCAAATGCGAATCATCCATTACCAAGTGAAATGACCCGTACCAGCAACACGAACGCTAATTGCCTTTCGTTAGGAGATTATTAAGCCATCTCTTCTCAGTTTTTACGGTAGCAGTAATACATCTTTGCGTCCACCAACCGTGTGTATCCGTCAGTGCACCAAAGAATGCAGCGCAGACACGCGTGTTGGAATGCAGTTTTGATTGGCGATCGGATGCACACGCAACGGCCCACATGCAACAAAGTCGACTAGAGGCAAATGTCCGATTGGACATCTCAATCAATGCGAACTTTAGATTGCTTTACTGAAACGGAAGACTTTCTTCTGCAAAGTAAAAGAAACGTCATTCTGTTCGTGAAGTAAAGCGGAGTACTTCATTTCAAACAAATAATCCACATTTTATCTATCTTTTGCGCTTAATGTGCAGATAGAATGTGAAATTACTAAGTAAAAGATGAAAGACGAATAAAAAAACTTTAAAACGAATAAATTTTATATCCTCCGGGGGGTAAATCCTTTGATCTTCCCAACCCAAAACGACACCAAGGACGCAACGTAATTTACTACTGGGAATCGATTCAATATACACATCCAGCCCTCTGCTTGATTTCATCGTTTCAAATCTCAAAGACGAAACGTCTTATAAAACCATAGATTGAGAGAAGATACACCGGCTCTCGGTTGGTTCGCGCGGAGACATGTGATTGAAATAAAATACAAACCCATCGGGAAACATCTTCATCGGCCTAAAGCACCGCTTCCCATGTCGATCGTCTTCAACCGCCGTCTTGGAGTGGAGCGCTGGATATAGAATTGATGGCCGTAGTGGAGCAACTACCAACACCAACAACGTTCAGCATGGCAGGGTCCAACAACAACAGCAGCAAAACATTCAAAATCATCATCGACCCCCAACCCTCATCATCATCCACGCATCATCAGTAGTACGAGATTTTATGATCTAGGGCTACACACAATGCCAACTCCCTGGGGGCGGCCTAGACACCCGAAATCGGTTTCGACAGCTTTACGACGGGATGAAGAAACACTTTCCGCTCCGGAAGTGGGAAAATTTCTCCCGGCCAGCAAACAAACGCCACACGCACATCGAGATGCGTCAAGTGTACCAACAGTAATAAAGCGCATTTTCCGTAGAGTGGCACCCTTCGCCTAACGTTCTTCCAGTGAAAAACGGAGAGGAGATGACATTTTTTCTTACGAATTTTCTAAATACCATTTTCCGCAGACGATGAATGTGTCAATTCGTAGCGGAGTCACTTTTCGATGGGTTTTTTTTTTACGACTCGCCATTGGACAAGTGTGCGCGACTTCTTCAAGATGCAACGGTCTTGTGAACGCATCTAGTTAGGCGCCTTTTTTCCGGTTGGTGATTTTTATTGTGAGTTGGGTGGAAAATATATAGTTCAATTCTTTTTTCTATAATAAGTTGTTCGCTTCGAAGCTGCGAAGAGTCTAACGATTCATCGAACCGTGAAATTAGTTAGAACTGGAGCTCCTATTCATCTTAACATTTGGAGGTAGCAAGGAAGCGTTGTGGGTCATTTTTAAGGTCGCTTTCACACACAAAGGGATCCATGAAATTGTTTGATTTTTTCATGATTTTATGACGTCCATAACCTACTTTGAGAAAGATTTTCATTCTATCTACGTTCCGATTAGTGGCACTGGAAATCAAATCGCACCCATATCACTAATAAATGTTTCTTTCCAGCAAGAAGAAATCGATAATTACTCTACACCCTTAAAAGAATATTCAAGTCAATAAGGCAAAATACATCAAACAATCACTCCGATAGGACCCGTAACCGTAGAACGTGCGCGGTGGAAATGGAACCCTCGAACCACGACGAGGCCAAAGCAAAAACAGATCACCCCGGGTGGGTAGAACACTCATCGGTCATCGCACTGCAACACGCCAAAAAGCATAAAATATGACCCGCCTTGGCTTATAATGAGGTGATTTACGAACCCCAGCACGAGTTACCGCGCATTCGTGAGCACCCGAAAATCCCTAAATCTACCATCGAAAAGATGAAAACCGATGCCGCGGAGAATATCGTTGCTGTGTTCCGGTGTCCCAAGCCGCTCGTTATTAACCCAATTTAAATAATAATTAACGAGCAGGCTCAAAGGGACGAGGACTGGACCATTAACAACACAAAAAGAAGAACAAAGGCGTTTAAGAAAAAACCATAACATAACCTACACTGATATCGTTAAGAGGAGGAAACAATTGATTTTTTTTATAATGAAAACGATTTTACTAAACGAAATTGGCCAACACATATTCGATTGCATTAATTTTGTGAGTATATAATAAACTGATGATGTCCGATATGCTGATAAGCATGGAAAAAAATCCATTCGTCCAAATTCCACAAATCCAAAAGAAAATTGACAGCAATCGCTATCGATCGACACTGTCGGATTATTACATCATGTGCGGAAATTGTAAAAGTATGCGCTGTAATACTCTCCTATCAAATCACACACACACACCAAAACGGAAGCAATCACATGTTCCCGTGTTCGACCGGAAATGTGGCAAAGTAATGGTTGCAGCAGGGCATGGTATGTGCTGCAGAGCATATCCGATGCCATTGCGCTCTTGTGTATTTGACAGCTATCGACGGAGGAACTAATGCGAATCAAGGGAAGCCAATGACTACTAACCTGCAGGAGGTGGACAACCGACGGGCTCTGGACGTGTTGGGATAGCTTCAAAATTCCAAACGAACTCAGCATGGGAATCGATGCTAAACTAATCGAACGTCATTTCTGACGTTCTATTTCTGACGGAATAGAACTGACAGTATTTTACATACATATATAGAACGTATGTAGATGGGAGAGCACGAATGACTCCCGGATGCCTACCCGTAATCGGTGCAATCAAAATTTACATACCAGGGCGCATCATCATGATAGCACAAAACCGACACACACAAGAACCCAAAAGTCTAAGTTATCTGAGATACATGAGGAAAATTGTTCAGTTTTCCATTGGCAAGTGTCACGGCAGAAGTCAGAATTCTGTCATTCGTCTTTTAAAAAAGAAGACACAGTGTTTTACTATTACCATCGTAAGCTTAACGCACATGGTTCGTGACTGACTTTTGCCTACATATTTGGAATAATTGACAACGTAGATACGAGAATACATGCAATCTACTCTTCCACTAGAGACTAAGCCATGACTAAGCCATTGCAATCGAAAAATTTAATAAAATGAAATTATGATCTATGATGATTGATTACTATTGACTGGACTGGATCGACATTTTGCCTAAAGAAATCGTGATGCTGATGGCCTCTTCCTGTTTGTTTGAGATTTTTTGTGTACTTTCCTCAATTTTGTCTAGCTTCTGTGTCTCGCATTACTTACTTATCAAACTCTACAACAAGGTCGAGCGTCTTCGTCACCCAATCCGTTGTCCTGACCTTTCTGGAGGGCCTGTCCTTGTGGACGACCTCAAAGAACTTTACGGACTGGGTCTAATCGAATGACATGCCCATCCTAACGGAGCCTGACGAGTCTAATTCATCATCGTAAAATTCATAGAGCTCTTCATTATGGTGGCTTCATCGTTATCCTTCCACGCATACGGGACCAACAGTCCTTCTGAGTATCTTCCTCGACAGAGCGGCTAGGAGAGTTTCGTCAGTTTTGGAGAGTCTTGGAGCCCATGTCTCAGAGGCGTATTTGAGTAGTGGAAATATATAGATTCTATTTAATCACAGCTCGATCGTGTTGACCGTCTAGACTTTTGACATAAGATAAATAAAGTTTAAGACGACTACAATGAAGTGCGATCAACTATCTGTACGTCACCTCTACGTAAGTCATGATTTGTTAGGTATATGGTGCCACCAATCGGTAGAGTTGTCTGGCATTTATTCATTTTAAATGTAGCTTACTTAAAATGAAAAGAGCAAAAGAAGTATATACCGTTAGGAAATTCAATCACTATGACCTGATTAAATTTTGCCTGCCGTACATCCTACGTCATACACTGGAACCATCATCACCATCGAAATACAGCTTAAATTGCCAATTTTCGACACACAACATACATCCCGTGCTAGTGTATTCGTCCTTCTTTCGTGTCTTTATTGCATCATTCACATTGCTCTTCATCCCTAAGCGGACTATCAGTGACGAACGACCGAATTAGAACGATCACATTTAACGCGCGCTGCCCGTTGTTTAGTTCACTGTGAAGAGCAGCTCGAAATGCACCGCATCTACAAAACTACTCTTGTTCTAGCGCGAGAATGCGAGTGTTCATAAATTGATTCAATAAGATGTCAACCTCAACATGTATACCCGATTTCGGGGAAGAACTCACCATACCGCAGTCTCTTCATCACCTCTAGCCAGTGAATTTCCCTTTGTGACAACCTGGATATCAGTACTGCTTGAGAAGTTAGTGCGAACGTTTCCAGCATAACCTGGAGCCATTCGTTACCCTACTCTCAATCAGTTTTGATGCACGTGAGAATTCTTCCTCAATTCTTCAGACCGCATCAGCTGTACCACACGCAGCATGCGGAACAACGACTTGAGATGACACTCACACACATCCCAGTATTCCACTTTCACTGAATTTGATATGATGTCTTCTCACTTGATACGATACGGTTTCTTCTAGGAAAGACCACTTTCGGCTCCATATCGTCGTACTTGATATTCTCCGGCTCATCAAGTTATCAAGTTCATCGAAAGTTCAATTAGTAGGCGGCGTAGTCGTTCATGAACGAACGCAAGAATGATCTACGTGCTACGCAACGAAACGGGAAGACAAATAATGAATACACTAATAGACGATTGTAACATTCGACCTGTCATCTTCGCCCATTCAATCTTTGTTAATTGCAGCTTCCTGTTTTTGTGTTTTCTTTTTTTTATACGATAGCCTTACCTGCACGATTACGCAATTCTTCATATTATTTTCGAATCACAACGAGTGACCCACACAAATGTTCTACAACGCCATATTAGTACTTTGCTCCAACATGTCAGAAATTGCAACAATTGCGGTAACTTCCCCGTCAAAGTGTCCTCAAGAAATTGACGCTTATAAAGCTACTTCTCCTATGCTGCTACTATTCACCGTGTAGGTGTTTGTTCCCTTGAACTTTTCTCTGTAAAAGGCTCAAATCAATCTAGACAGCTTGGGCAGTAGACCGGCTACGGCCGGTATACGAATATGAATCAACTCCACCGCGTTGTCGCATGAGGGTTCTTCCGATACACTGCTTAAGGAAATTTAATCCCTCCATTCAGAAGCTAATGTTGTAAAGTTACAGTGTTTTATTGCTTCATTGACCAAACCTCTCATCGACACCTACACTCGTGATATTCGATTTTAAACAGCGTCGAAAACACTTATTCAAGACCTGGTGGATTTTGAGGGAACTCAAAGATTCCTGGTATCAGATCAAGTCTGTATATAACTTAACTAAACTCTGTAGACTAATAAAAATCTTCCAAAAGAAATATCAATTTTTACAAAAAATTGCATCCCAAACGATCATGTTTTTCTTCGGTACCATAATGTACCGCCCTTACAGCTCTGTGGCTTTGATCCACATTACAGCTTCGCAATATATCCGGAGGAATTGCAACCTTCCAATATTTTTCCCCCACTTCGCTCAAGGAGATCCCAACAGGACCACTCTACGTCGGTGTCAGGTCATTAAAATGCTAATCGAACGGGCCACACCACCTTTAAAGTAAACGATTTGCGGCACGACACACAGGAACACGGCTTCGGTGTGCAATCGGTACCAAATCGAGCGAATGGGAAGTAACTCCAGTTCGCGGGGCCATTTCTTCCCATCCGCTTCCACGACCGCGGCTCCAGTAATGTTCCAATGTAACGTCAGGGCGCGTGTGGGCTGTACTCGCAAGTCGCCACCGTAATGGATCTCGAATGCAAACGGTCGCTTAATATGGTGACGGCCCTCCTGCTGTGTGTGCTGTCTCACTGTACCGGGTGCATATTCCGGGTGCATTTTAATCGCATCGTATACATGTACCGCTGGAGATACATCGAAGGAAGACTGATCAATGTATGCATAGATATTGAAGCTACACACAACATTCGCGTTTCGAGAAACCAAAAAAAATAATAGAACGTATCTTTAAGAGCAATATGATGATGAAATGCTTTTCCTTCCGACCTCAACCTTAACGTTGTGTCATCCTAAAGGTGTCAATTTGAACATGTGTTTTTTTAATTGAATGAACAAAACAAACATTTTACTTTTTCACTCAAAAAGGCACACATTAAACTCTCAGGTTTTTAGTTTAAAAATTTTTCCCTCGTCAGATTTATAATGATCAGATTATAAATGGCTTCCACTTCTTCCGGATCGCACTCGATCGCACCACCAAACGTGTGGTTAAGAAGCGCAACGTAATGCACGTAAGTACTTGCGCACGCGCGCAATAAACTACACACGCCTACGCATACGCTCGCGTGGCAATCAAAAAAAAAAGGGAAAACACATTCGCACATGCAATTAGTATAAATTTGATATTGCATTAATTTAAAACCTACAACCAGCACCAGCTTCTTGCTTTGCTGGTTGTGCTGCAGCAAAACTTTTTATGCAGCACCCGGTGTGCACCCGTTTGGTGTTGGCTTTGTGACATTGAATTCGCTTGTTGCCATGTTTTCCACCAACCGTGTTCCGTTGTGGGTTTGCTTTTTATTTATGTTTTCAAGCGCGTTTCAACGCAACCTCCGTTGCAGTTTAACCTTCCGCCGTGCAAAGGTGCAAATGGAATGCGTTCAATATGGGTTTATATCCTAACCGATTGCGATCATGTTTTGCTCTAAATGTTGCTCTTTTTTTCTTCTTTACTATAAAAAAAACCGTTCCTTTGTCAAGGCGAAGTTTGATGGATCTGATTGCTAGTCTAAGGTTATTTATGTATCGTTAAATTTTTAAGGTAGATACACAATATTCACAACTACTCATTTTGTATATTTCTCATATTCTTACTTTCGGGTTACTGTTCAGAATAAAATAGTTATTACATCCATTATAGCATCCGATTGGTAGAGTTCACTCTCGGCTGAACCGGTAAGCTTGGCGAGACTATTTTCGACCATCATCATCATCAAACATCATCGTTAATATTTTTGTCGCCCATTCGGCCCCACACACACACACACACACACCCGGGGTCCACGTGTTTTACACCGCTTCTACCACTTCGGAAATGACTCTCATATGTCGCGTACCCGGTGCCGTTAAGGAAAAACAACAGCAACAAAAATCCCACAAAGAAGCAAAGAAGATACACGAGAAGAGAAAAAAAACTGCTACAAAAACAACAAGACAAGTGAACAAGTTTAAGGAAAATGGGAAACAGAAATAGGATCGTCTACCGTACTGTCGCCGGATTGCTTTATTTTTTTTTTTTTTGGTTCGTTTCTGTACGGATTTGCGCGCTAGACGAAAATAATAATAATGTTCACCCGGTTCCGTCTGTCCCGTGCCACCACACACACGCTTGGGCGTATCTTCCACACCAAGTGGGGAAGAAAATATGCTCGCAGCACACAGTACGCCACCAGCAACACTGGTTCCCTCCTACTGGGGAAGCGAGAAGGAGATGATCTTTTGCCGCCTAGACAACGGAATGGGGCGACATCCGCGGGCACGAAACACACAGCCATGTCGACGAATGTGGAATGTTGTAGAAAGAAAATTAATTTAGTTATTATTATGTCTTGGATGAGACACACACATTTGGCTTCCCCTCCTCGAATTCCGATCCCGGAACACATATACCTGTGCCACTGTGAGAGCTTAGGCAAAGCATGGCGTAGTGTCGACGATCCTCATCCACACACCAACTCCATTTTCCCACCAGTGTGGGAAACCCTTTTCCGTATGCAAGTGATGGAAGTGGTTTTTCTTTCATTTCAGTTTTCATCGTCACACCATTAAACGCCATTCGCCAGGTCGTGTTGAACATGTCGTAACCATTCCGAACTAGAAAACATTCCTAGCTTCTAGATAGATATAGGAGCGAAGTAAGGAACTCACCCTAACTCCTCTCCAATAGCACCTTCCTTCCACCAAGGATCCAATGGAATGGAAAGTGAATGGAAAAATAGCTCATCAAGGAAAAAAAACGAAACTCAAAACAGAAGGATAGAAGCCGCAGCGCATCCTTAAGTGATGGGCTGCCTTAAGTTATGACAACTAACATAAAATCCATGCACATGTTTTCACCTCGGGTTGCAGCTTTTTATAGCAACACGTAGCAAACACTCCTTTTGGGCAGAGCCAATCGTCCAAAATCTGCTCCAGCGAGTCACCAACCAAAAGGGGGGATTGGTTTAATAAACATTTCTCACAAGTGGAGATTATTTTTAAGCAGGTTGCACCGGGAAAAACGACGTCCATAAATTCGGTCTAAGTATTTATTTAGGAATTTTCATATGCCTGACGATAGTTCGCTTTTAACCGTCTGCAACTGATTGACAAACGGTTTATGTTTCTTCAATAAATAATGTAACGGAACAGTAAAAACGACCGTCAAAAAAATGCCACGATGCTGCAAATTTGTGTTTGAAATGTTATAATTTCACGCCACATGAATCCGATCCAACTGGGAGGGGGGGATGGTTTTCATCGGTTTTACTTAATCAAGCGTTTGAGGGGGGAAACGAGAAAAAAAATTTAGCCACCTTCATAGACATTTCTTCGCTCTCGTGTTGGTCCGACATTTTCCACCACGTTTAGTCAGTCGGAAAATTGACTAACCTACTGTTTGGAAACATTCACCCGCTCTCATATCGCTTTAAATCGCTTGTTCGGCCCTTCTTCCTAACATCGCTTTAATCCGCACTTCAATCAAGCGGTCGAGAGTCCAATTGCCGACGGAAAGAGATTTTGCATTTTTTACACACAATCCAACGCTAAACAGTGCAAAAGAACTTTACCAAACAATTACACCGATGGTACTGATAGCGTAACAACAGCAACTGCAAACAAAACACGAAATACACGTGATGCATGATAAGCGTCCGATAGCGTGGGCCCGGCTTGTATCGCTTTCCGTGCGTTAATGGCAGTCGGACAAACATAATCCGTAATGCCTCGATTGATCGCTTCTGTCGATTAACGTGATTAACCGTCGTGAAAATATTTGGCGTGAAATCCACCAAGATGCGTGCATTTTAACGAGGCTTCTAATGTAGGAGGGTTTTGGTTACGTGTAGATATCTTATGCGAAGAGGCGTGTGTAGAAAATACTGTTCGAGTGACACCCTTTCTTCCACAACATGGGACAGAGTGTTTCAAATGCTGTGGCAAATATGTCTTTTGACACAACATCTGTGCGTTCAAACGATAAGCAAAAGCTTGAGCTTCAATGTTTTGAGCTTCTTACAAACCGTTTATCAAATGTGGCCAAACCCAAATGTTATAGACAATCCCGCACAAAATTTGCATACAACCTCGCTATCTGTATGTGCGGCTTTGGGGTTGAAGATAACGCCAATAATACGCACCCCATCGCGATTGCGTAAACTTGTGCGAATATTTTTTGCCAACTAGCAGCGCTTCGCGCCCGCCACCACCCACCTAACGGTTGGAATAAATTAAATAAGTGGTCCCCATGATGAACCGCTTCGCCAAATCAGCTCTGCACTGACCCAGTTGAATGCAAAACGCATACGCACGCGTTGCTGTTAGTGTCGGGAAAGTTGAAGAGTGTGTGTTTAGAGGCAAAAAAGAAAGCACCCTAAATCATACCCAACATAGTGGCGAATTCGCTTACTATACACTTAGTAACATAGATAAATGATTAGGAGGCGAAACAAAGATCCTTGACGAAGTTTACCGCCGCTTGTGATTAAACTGTTAGAGTAGAGATAAAGCAATACCGCACATTTTACCACAAAAGCCTAATATTTCATGAGAAAGAGTTGTTATTCTGAATCTTCAAGAACACATCATCAGTACACAATTCTAGGTATGACTAAAAAAATGGAGCTACTGCACTATAACAACCTTTATCTACCCAACTGTTTCCCAAAATATCATTCAAAATGCAAGAAATATATTCCAAGAAATTCAACGTACAGACTCGTTGAACTTTGAAGTAAGGACGATATGTAATCCGGGTTCGAAACAAATGGAAATTCAAGATCCGCGAGATCTCTCTACTCCTGAAATAGTTAATCTGGAATAATACCTGTAACAGTTAATCTGAAGTATTCTGTTTTGTGGATCATTTGATCATCACACAAGTTTCATGAAGATCAGAAGATTTATGGAGCTTCAGAGATGCATGGAGCTGTAAGGATTTATGGATTCAAGAATCTCGAATGATTCACGGACTTACAAACTTTTATTTCTATATGCCATGTATGTGAGGATATATTGTCGAAAAAGAAAGACAGATGTTCACTATTTCTTAATAGAAATGTTAAAAATATAAGCAGCATAAGACTTTTACATGAATCAATTCACTTCATTTCGATCATGATTAAACGGTGATGAAAGGGCTATGGAATGTATCGCTATATCGGTGCCACACTTGTTCAACATCTGGTGACCAAAACTGTAAAACAGCAAACAAATTCACAATCACCCCGACTCAACACCTCTTCGTTTCCCTTTTTGGAAAAAGTTCATCTCCCTACATAATTTCTCCATACGTAAATCGGCTACTGGATATGTTTTTGCGACGTCTCTTGCCCCTCATCTTGTTCATTTTATGAAACCGTGAGATTCTTGCTAGATGACGCGAAGGAAAGAAACCACTCGCTCTCAAATGACGAGTGTGCGCAAAAAAAAAAAATCTGTCATTACACCCCGTTAGAGAAAGAACAAAAGGCAGAAGGGTTTGCGTTCTGCCGTGGATAAGGCCGACTTGTTCACAGACAATGCAGCGTAGACAACTTCGATACCAGGAGACATGTAATAGCACATCTCGCCATCAAATCGATGTGAAGGGGAGCGCGAAACAAAGCGCCTGCAGAAAGAAACGGCATTCTGTTGGACGCATTTTATGCATGCGTCTAGCATGTTTCCTGCCCATCGGTTTGTCGGTTTTTTGTCCGTACCGTTTGTAGGCTATTGATGATGTATTACATTGCAACGCGTCTAGTGACAACGTGTTGCATATCAACACTGTTGTGTGCCTTACGTGTTCTTCTCTACAAAACTTTCTCAACTTGAATCGTTGATCTGATACAATTTCTAGTAGAAAATTATGCTTTTGACAATACAATTTAAAATTTATTTAAAATCCGTCTTAAATTTAAATATACTTTACAATTCATTAAACCCAACTGACAAAGCTTGTTAAATACCTCCTACGCGCTTTACGTAGAAATATTCCATTTCCACACAAAAAAAAACACACAAGTTACACAAATGATTGGCAAATGGAAACCGTTTACAGCAAAATAGAGTAGAAAATGCCATTTGTATTTACATTCGTTAAACGATCGTTACACCACTAACCACACCATCAAGGGCCGATGCAGAGATGGGGATAAGATCGGTCGGTTTGACTGACGGTGGCCTCGCCTCGTTGGTCAAAACCCACGCACACCGCGAGCGGGCGCTTGTACCGTCCGATGAAGCGCAACATTTTGCCCCTCCTTTCGCGTATCTGCAAACGAAAAACCGTTCCACCAACTGTCGCACCAAAACCCAGAATAACTGTGCTGTCGTTAGTCATGCCATTGAGAAAGGGACGTACTCGTGTTTTGACAGTGTTTGCCTAGCGTTCGTGTACCGCGTACTCCAAGGATTGGGCCAAATCGTCCGGACCACAGGTGATGAAACGAAGACGAACCCTGAACATGTTTTAGGGGCAGAGAATCCTTGAGTTTCAACCGGCATGAGACCACCCTGTCCGGATTACGGTACGAGTTGTTCATCATGTATCATGAGGATCGTTCGCTGCTCTTCAAAACAGGCAGGCGGAGAAAAAGGTATAAAATATCGCGATGAAACGTGGCCATCAGCACTGTCTATCATTACCTATGAAGCAAATAGGCAGAAAATTATCCGACCATATTCATGATTTGTAAAATATTGTCACAGCCAATACACAATACAACTACCGTGGCCATCCTCTTGCAGGCAGAAACCAGAAAGGCCGTTGCCATCGAAATTAACCCTTGATTCTATGCTTTCCCTTCTTATTAACTGTTCCCCACAACACGGCAAAACCATTCAAGCACGCGCTCGGCATGAAACGATGCATTTTACTTCTGCTTCTTCCCTCTTCCCCCTTCTCCTCTCACTCTCATCAACAATACTTCTACCAGGGTGGCACACAAATGTGTGACAAAAATGCACAATCTACTGCAAATTTGCTGCAACAGCCGTGCAGCAGGCGTAACGCTTCAACACCATTCGCGAGAATGTTCGCGTTCGTTTTGAACGGCAATTTTGTGTGGCCGGGGTGAGAAGTGTGCGAGATTTATTAGTGTCGATTAATGACCGTTGCCGAGTAAAGGGACGATTTGCAGATGCTAAAAACCCGCAACGGCAAGTGTGAAGGATGAGGGACTGTACTCGGAATGTTATTATTGTCGGAGAACGGTGAATGTTGCAGAATGCTATGAGCAAACGCTTTTGCAAACTGTGTCTTTTATAGGAATAAAGTAAAGAAAAACCAGATAAGATTTCTTTTTCTCCGCAATGAAATCCGAAATTACCGAAAATACATCACAGTTTAAAAAAATTGCGGATAAACGATTCAAGTCGTCACGAAACACTTAACAACTTCTCAAAAATGTGTCTAAAACAAACAAAAATCCGGAAATGAAATATGCTACATACATTTGGAGGCAGCAGCTTTGTACTAGATTTGAAATTCATCTTTTTTTAACCAGTCGCGTATTACACGTAACGCACTCTCTGGAACCGTTAAAAAAACGCTTCGAAACGCAAAACCCGTCAATTCTTGAAGAGGCAAACAAAACACACACAAAAAAAACAATCACAACACGTGAGCGTCGTCTTCGGGAAACCCTTTTTTTGGCCCGGTTGTCCCAAAAGCAGCATAAAACCAAACCATACAATGGAATGTGTTTGTACTGCCCAACGAGCACGCTAACAACGCGAAATTCCCTAAAGCACAATTCGTTTGAGCCAGATCCACTCAAACTTACACACAGAACCTACTACGTGCCTATATTTCGAGGAAGTAATTCCGCATGTCACACTGGCACTGGTTCTCACATCGGATGCTGAGCATATACATGGTCGGCAAGAACATTTTTACATGTTCGCGTTCGACGAAGAAAAAAAAACTGGCCGCGATAGGAAGACCGATTACATTCTTCTCTTTCTCCGTGCACGATGCACGATAGACGATGGAAGGGCTAACCACAGAAAAAAGCGTACTTTCATCTGCACTACATCTGTCCACAGCCCGATGTGCACCTCTTTTGTCCTGGACTGCGGTGTAATATTTCACGGATACATCCTGATGCTGTGCTTTTTCCCCCCCTCGTGCTTATTCTCGCGCACACCGCACACTAAATGGTGTTCCGGTACACACATAAATAGTGAGTGAATTTTCAAAATAGTCCCACAGACAAAGGAAGTCCACGGTGAAGGCATTATCGTTATGACTGAACAGGCCCGGGGAAAGGAACAAGAACAGGATCCAGCAGTGTGATGGGAATGGATGCGAGTAAAAGGCGAAAAGATGATGCCAGATGAAGATGTACTTCATCTGCAGCAGTAGGCACTTGTGCATGCACATGCTGCACGGCGTCTATAAATTACCAGACAAAACCTATCCCAACCGGTGAGCGGAACGGGGTAGCGCGAAGCGACGAACGGGTTGTGCAATGTGATGAAGAAGAAATTCTTTTCTCACATTAGGAATTCGACCGAACATTGGTGTAACAAAAGAATCCGTGCGGCTGTACATTGCTTCAGGTGATGATAATCACTCATACAAAGCACTTAGCACCTACGGAATCATTATCATCATGCAGAAAAGGTAAAATGTCTGTATAATTATAACACCAATCTGATAATCTGAACATCTATATAGACAAATGGCGTATACCACACCAAATTCTCATAATTTTGCTAATTAATTAAAAATTAATTACCACATCTAGGCTTTTGCGTTGAATTAGCGATTGTTATCATCTCATTCCAAAAATTATATCGATTGGGCGCGAGTGTGTTCCGATCACGGATTTTTAATTTATTGTCATGTTTAAATTCAGCCACAAAAGTTTACGAATTCTAACTCTGAACCTGATCTGGTGTATTAGACACTAACTCTGTTGAAATTGATGTTGAAATTAACATAGTTGCGTTGGCCAATGACCATTGAAGATAAGGAATTGCAGCTATTGATGCAAAATCCGAACGCTTCATTAATTCTCAAATGACAATTTGTCATCGATAGAAGTTCATGGGAATAGTCGAGAAGCTCGCAAAATGAGTTTGCCAAGAATGACATACAGTATTGGACAAAACATATGCAACCAACCAAGTACACGAATTAAATTTATCAGGAAATATTTTCATTTGCACATTTTAAAATGAAATGCATATAGACATTCAAGTTAAACATAGTTTAAGTTTATCGTGTGGAAAAGAAAGGGAAATCAAACGAAAAAAAAATTAAACCATCAAATAACAAAAATGCAACAGTTTTCTTCTGGACAAAACAAATGCAACTTCATATACCAGTCACCAACTTCTACTCCATTTTCAATATTTCGTTGCGAATCCTTTATTTTCGATTACAGCCTTGCACCTTTTAGGCATGGACTCAATCAGGTTATCAATAATGTTTTGTGGAATCGCTGCCCAAGCCTTTTTGATTTCCTCAAACAGTTGATCCTTATTTCGCACACGATCACGATCGATTCTTTGGTTAACGATCTCCCACAGGTTCTCAATCGGGTTGAGATCAGGAGATTGCGGTGGCCACTCCAATACCGAGATGTCGTTATCCTTAAACCACTGCTTAACCACTTTGGCAGTGTGTTTAGGATCATTATCTTGTTGAAAGATCCAATTTATTGGCATATTTTGCTCAGCATATGGTAGCATCACGTCTTTCAGGATGTTATTGTACATAAAACGATCCATAATTCCATCAATTTGGTGAATCTGACCTAATCCGTTTGCAGAAAAACATCCCCACACCATAACATTGCCTCCGCCATGCTTGATGGTTTTTTTACAGTATCGCGAATCCAACCGTTTTCCAGCTGGGCGACGTACTCGGTTTATTCCATCACTTCCGATGATGTTGAACTTCGATTCATCGCTGAACACTATGGTACGCCATTCTTGAATACTCCAGGTTAAGTGAGATTGAGCAAACATAAGCCGTTTCTTTTGATTCTTTAGCGAAATCAAAGGCTTCTTCGCAGGACGCCGAGAAAATAGTCCGGCTTCAACGGCACGTCGTTTGATTGTTCGGTCTGACACTTGTAGCTGCAATTCTTTTTGTATTTTGAAGGATGACTTGAATGGGTCTTTCTTAATGCTTTTGGCAATCATCGAGTCATCTCTGGAAGTTGTGGAACGTGGTCTTCCACCACGGTGATCTGCGGAAAACATTCCTGTACAGCGAAATTTGGAACACAGTCTTGATATGGTCGATTTATTTATGCGGTATTTGTCACAAATTAGTTTTTGCGACATTCCGCCCACGTAATCATCGATTATTTTCTTTCTAAGTTCCAATCCTAGGCTGTCCCGAGCCATTTTTGAACTTGCTGTTACGAATATGAATATGGTTGAAGTTTTTGCAGTTTTTTTAATGCAATTTGTACAAAACCTACCTTGACGTTGCCGTTTGATGTTGAAAACGAATGTTATGCAATAAACCGTATTTTTGAGCGTATTTATGAACACCCTGACAGCACACAACAATAGAAACCGCAAGGTTGCATTAGTTTTGTCCAACGCAAAATGACACTTGTATACAAAGCTTTGACAGCGTGCTGTTAATTAAGAACTGGTTAATCATTCAACTATGCTGTCTTATACTAGACCCCTGGTCCGTCATTTGTAGTATGCTAGTTCGTTTCGGTTATGCATTTTTTAAATTTAAGGATCCATTTTAGCAAAGTGTAAAATCAGTTGCATATGTTTTGTCCAATACTGTATGTATGTAAAATTGGAAATCCATGACAGCTGTTTATGACAACTAGGACTCTTCCTCAAACTTCCTCAGACACTCAAACCCAAAAAAAAAAAAATTCAAAACCAAAGTCTCTGATACCTTTTGAGATTTTCCTCTAAATTTCTCTCAAGCTATCCCTAAAAGCGGCCATTCTACTTCTCTCTTCGTCAGCGACAACACACAGTATGTGACGAATTCTATGCATTTTATGAAAAAAGGAACATTTTATTAGTTATTACTCCCAAGCAAAAGTTAATCACACAAAAATGAAACAACAGTCAGGGAGCACTTTCATGGTTTACTTACCAACAATGATTGCGCCTCATCGAGGAAATGATTTTTACTCCCTTGCATGGTCTCTGAAACAAACCATAAGATGCTTAGCGAAGACACAAGCGTAATCATGTTTCCTATGCAAGTGCTCGAAGGCATCGTTGTGAGCGACTACTTCCAACCCGAATGCAACGAAGTCCGACAGCATTATAATAGTGTGCCTGTGTGTGGTCCGCACAAGTGTCAGTGTGCGTCC
Organism: Anopheles funestus; assembly: GCF_943734845.2. Taxonomy (NCBI): domain Eukaryota; kingdom Metazoa; phylum Arthropoda; class Insecta; order Diptera; family Culicidae; genus Anopheles; species Anopheles funestus. Next base: position 93,372,005 of record NC_064598.1, on the reverse strand, counting down.
GAGCATAAATTCATGCGTACATGTTCCGATGCGTTTCTGCGTCATAAATTTCTTCGGGCCAAACAAACACACACGTAGAGCAAAGGAGTTGAAGAATGGGAAAAAAACAATGCTTATCCACAGAATCATGTTCCCTTAATCATTTGATCCGGCCATTGAATATGCACTGGAACGGTGCGCTAACTCCAGCACCAGAGAAACATCAATGCCACAAGGGTTGAGTAAAATCAAGCGTCGTACAAATGCTCCCTCACACAGCAAGTGTGTACAAGCGCATCCATAATCTCAAATCGGAACCATTTAACCGATAGGATAATTTATATAACTACCTACAGCTACATATTTTAAGCACTAATGAATATATCGTTCGTTATGCTCATCGAAGGAAGAAAAAATGTTACCTTTCTACTTAAAATATTCTTTTCACCTCGATGAATGCGCTACATAAAAGGGCAGGCTTCCTGCAAACGCGTACTCAAGCTCACATTAAATCCTTTCAAGAATCCCTTTTTGCGCTGATTGCACCATTACCGAACATTGGAGTTCAGTGCACTTTCGGTCGCACCGTAACTGAAAAGAAACGCACGGTTTTGCGCAACAGCGCAACACAAAAATCCCTCTTTCAAGAAAATGTTTTGCAAACGGTGCAAGTCTCCCCATCATTGCATCAAAAACAAATCCCCGGTAGAAGGTACAACTCTCCTTTCTGCAAGATGACGAATATTTGTTTCCCCCAATAGCCGCCATCCTGAAGGACAGAAATGTCGTTGAACTCTGTGTGGTACAGAGTTAGGGAGAGATTATTTACGGACGAATGTTTTAATCTGCACACGGGTGTTTTTTTCTTCTTTTTGTTCCACAAGCACAATTTCATATTCTTCCCCTTTTTGCAGTGTACGCATTATAGCTAAACATAATTTATCTCGCAACGCAAAAGTATCGACATTCTCACATCCTGAAGTGCATATCCCGATGAAACGATGGTGCGATTCTGCTCTTCTTATCTTAATCGCAAAATAAACGATTCCATTGAAATAAAACTCCCTTTATCGGTTAGCGATCGGGAATACCTCACAGCAACATCATCTAACGCTATATTTAATTACACTATCACCGCCCATGATAAGGTCAATGGTGGAATCGAGAGATGAAAAAAAATTGGAAGCTAGAAAGCATAACTGATACAGAAAAATATCCCCTTAGCGTAACACTTTTCTGCAGGGAATCATACGATCGGCCAGCTAAAACTCTGCACCGTCTGCTATCGGTAGGCAATCAAGAGTAAACTGCTTTTTTTTTAATTGAAGTAGAAAGAGGTGGATTCTTCTGTCGTCGGTTAGAATCCCCCATTGCTTCGGACTATCCGGGATATAAAAAAACACTTCGGGCACTTTGTGCACTTCGTACGTACCGTAGTTAATTGCAATCACTCATCAACGTTTTATGCGTACGGAGTGTTGTGCCGGTCTCTGATGATATCGCTCGTAATGTTGCATGGCTGCTGCAAGGGTGTTTCCCTTGTTTGCAGAGTTCGCACGACCAAGTGGGAGTGTTTGGGGAAACCTAGCTCCCATGCTCCCCGTAACCTACTATCGCCCCCATCCCAACAAGATCACTTTCCATTAACGCTCAACACACTTTTCAAAATGCCGACGCAACGGAAGGTTTGTATCTGTGGTTGCCGCTTGCTATCAGGCCAATCGCCCATTTTAACCCTTGCCAGCCTTACCAAAGGCCTCAAAGAGTCAAGAGGTACCTAGAATCTACCGCGTACTTTCAATCATTGTACCGGTGTTTGTTGCAGATTACTCCGCTCCTTAACTAGCTTGTCTTTCGTCGGATCGCCTTTTGTACAATAACTTCTTGGATACTTTTGCAATGAAGGAAATGCACGACGACAAGTGCAGAGGCAGAGATCTCCGACCAGCAGAGGGATGATCACATTAATGAGGTTGATGATGGTGTGACATGCAATGGACAATGAAGCTGCATGAATGAAAAACCGAGCATTGCTTGAGGGGAGAGTTTTTCTAACAAAAACTAAGTCCAAGATGCTGAATCTCGTCGATCTCGGCGAAGATACAAACACCAGAAATGCCGTTGTCTTTACAGAATTATGTTAAATGTCTGTCCGCGTGCAGAAATCATGCCAATGAAAGGATATAGCAGCTATTGAAGCGAGTTGAGAATATCGAAAAATTTATGAAGTCAGCAATATATGAAACGCAGAAAATTCATTCTTTCTCTTTTGTGGCTAGACAACCTCAAGAGGTCTTATGGTTGTCCCATAACAGGCCTCCCATTACTGGCTTTCTATGACTCTATTTACCCGCAGAATCTAAAAGTTCTAAGGAACATAAATTCTACCTTCATAACCACACACGTAGTGTAAGTAAGAGTAAGAGTAAGGTAAATTATCAAGAATTACTTCCTTGTAACTTTACACAGCTAATACTTCAAGTAACGCTCACCGAAGCAATCCTCTGTTCTTATTTATAATGTTGCCACCAACATGCTGGAGGTTATTTACGAATCTACACGTGTCGCATAAATCCCGGAAATTACCACCAGTCTAACTCGATCAAGGAATTGCAGAAGCATGTTGTAAACTTCTTTCGCCGAACGACCCGAGACTGTGAGACACACCTGCTTCTACATCTATGCACCGGAAGGAAGCTAATGAAGTTTGGACGAAAATGATTAAAATTCAAATTAATTTTACACCTACACTGCAAATGCATTTCGTCGAGGTGTATGTTTTCCACCTACAAAACCATCCAACTTCCAGGGTGTACCAGCAGAAAGCTGGGCAAGGTATACAGGCGAGGTTTAGGGCAGTGTTGATGGCTTTTTACCGGTGACGGAGGCAGTGCCACTGCTGCCACCATCATATGCTAACCGTTCCAGTTCATCCCACATACGACGTGAAATCGTTGGCGACAAACACATGGACAGCAGGCGGTTCCTTCGCGCTCGAACATTGGCTTAACTGATGTAGAACTAATTGCTTCGCGATAGCATATCTTTTTTCGGAGCGGTAAACACATGTTTTACAAATTTGTCCTCTTTTGTGAGCCGGTTTTAGCGGGATACGTGGGAAATCTATTTGTACGATTCATTAACATTGAGGTAACATTTTAGGTGTAAGATGTAACTTTCCGATGCAAAATGAATTGGAATTAATTAGTTGAAAAATGTTTAAATATTGATGCCTTCCGTTGTTTACAGTTGAAAATTTGCTACAGAACTATTTCTGAGAACTATTCTGCTTAATCTTGCAAGAAGATTCATGTTTTCAACCAACTCTATTATTATACTTATTTTTGTAGTCCTTGCTGCCTGTAAACTCCTTAGAAGAAATTTAAACCAATCCCAGATTTATTCTGCTTCCTTGGAAAGTCTGCAGAGCGGTAACAAGCGTCCAGATTCGGTCAATAAAAATAAGTGCTGTACATCAAACACGCATTATGTACTCCCTTCGTGAACATAAAATCACACATTTCTATTCTACCGCAACTAAATTGCCCGTTTCGATTGCATATTACATGCATTTTTGGTCAAACACTATCTCAACCAAATTCACCTCCGGAGTTTGCATTCGAATAAGTGCTTAAATGTGCACTTTTACCCTTCCATTCACAACTCGCCGCTTCATTTCTTCCTGTGTAATTGCACGTCACAGCAGCATCGCCCAGACAGGCTAGGCACACAAGGTGACAAGCCGGGTACGTTATGCTTTCGTAGCTGCCAAACCGAGACGGAACAACAGGCAACATAATTCACCCGCTTGCACCACACGATGACGACGATGAAAACAGCGCCGACGAAGCTTACTGGGCTGGATGGCTTTTGATGGTGCTGTCCCGTCGGTAGGTACATTTGTGCAATTGACTGGTGCATTGTTATTCTCCCTATTTGCCTACTGACGGCCGGCATCCCTTATACCTTCACGTGGCTGCGCAAAAACCAGTAAGTCGGAAATGGTAATCCTTTCCGTCCGCAACCGTGGCGTACCCGCAGTTACCGCACGTTTGATGCACGGTACGTTCTGAAAGACGAGTACCTGCAACGATAGATTGCTGCTCCTGTGCTGATAGGAAGTCACATTTACATAATGTCATGCATTCGCCGAACACTTCGCCGGGAGACGGTGGTGCAAATGAACCAGCGGAAAGCGAGCGCACGTTAACATTAAGCTGTCCCCCTCGGTGAATGGATGTGAACCATTCCCGGGGTTCACGGTTATGCTCGACCGGGAACAAAGAACCAACCGATCCGATCCATTGGGTGTCATTCTTCTTCCCCCGGGCGGGAGTAGCGCACCTTGACACATGGTCAGCCAGTACTGAGGGTGACACAGTGAACGTGAATGAGATTTTCGGCCGCAACGCAAACGGTCCGAATTTAATTCAATTCTCCATTTTCCTTACGATTAAACACATCTTGCAATTAGGAAGGGGGGAACCGGACGCATTGCGCAGCAGTACTTTAATACCAAAACACTTTATCGGTAAGTCAAGTGTAGGAAATACTTTCCGTGTTCCAACGATCACACCGATCTTCATTTTAATATTTTCTTAATTTTTGATTGTGTTTGGACTGTCTTAAAACATGGAACTGTGATTGAGTCCACTAAATAACGACTATATGTCGCACCGTTAAACGGAAAGGTCCTTCGGAAATTGAGGGAAGTTATAATGTACTCTTCTCGATCCACTGCTAGATTTATTGGTGAATGTTGATTGCTTGATTTTTAATACGTTAGTAATTATCACTTTTAAATTCTTATATAAAACCATTATACTCATCATATATTTGGCAATGCGTCTAATGCAGGATCAAACCTCGACGCTAAGTATTCGAATGGAACATACCTAAAAAGAAACAGAGAACGAATAGTTCGAAGTTAGTACAATGTTGGTAAATGAGTTGTAGTAAAGTAACGAATCTACGACAATATATAGAACCCCTAAAAGACCGCCTCTTTCCGCAATAAGGTAGGATAATGAGTAGCAGCAAAGTACACTGATAATGATAGCAGCACTCTAACAAATAATTTTCCAAGAACATCCCTCCAAGTACGCGTTACAATTAAGCTAGAAAACCTCTCTCTCTGTATCTCAACGGTCATACAATTATTCAGGGTGAAATTTTTTCCCTCATTAGAAACTGCTATGCAAAAGTAATGTATTAAAGTTTAACATTGCAACCGGTTCCGCAACAAGCTCTAGCCCACCTACAACAGAAAAGAGGGCAACAACACACGGCACGGCGCAGTGGTCACTGCACACAATTAAGATTACGTGATGGGGTTGAGAATGGAGATTTTCCTAGAACTGGGTCACCATTAACCATCTGCACCACAGTGTTTCCCACACCGCACGTGTAAACACACCGCCACCGTGCCCTACCTAGCGCACAACAAGTGCAGCATAAATGTTTAAAGTGCTGAGAATAGATGATACTATCGTGAGAGTATCATATGGGACAGTGCAGGCGGGCATGTACTACAAATGTGCTATCCGTGGTCAATCCGTACAGCATTTCCGTAGGGAGGAAGAGCAACAACGGCAGGACGATGTTAGGAACTGGGCAAGAGGAGTAAAGACACTCTCGAGCAACACTTCTAGCATGATTCCGGGATAGCGGGAAACTAACTGATTCCCAGAATCCAATCAAATGATAGGCGCTGTTGTCTGTGTGTCTACCATTCGAAGACTGGACCCGTTGCTGGACGGATAGTGGTCCGAGATCTAAGCCGACAGCTGCTACACATTCATTTTGCTGTAATAATTTAGCACTACACAGCCACAGGCAGCAGTGGCAGAGATCCCTTCGCAGAGGTCAGTGTGATAGGTGGTGCAGTGGACAACTTTGGAATGAGAGCAGCAGGTCGAGCGAAGACAAAATACCCGGTGGTTTTTGTTGGTGTCAACGAATGGTACAGCTCCAATGAATGTTTAGATTCAGCAAATACCTTCTTTCACAGCAGGATTTACTCGAGCAGACGGGTACTAATAATGCAAAAGACATAACCTACATACCCCTTACTCAAAATTACTACATAGCACGACGAAGTCACAAACGCGAAGGTAATGCGTACAAATATGAATCGTCGATGTCACGCAATTTTCGGTTCAACAATAACACTTTGTGTTCTATGTATCCGGAGATCCTCTTGATTCTCCTTTGTGAACACTTCTCTCCCTCTATGTTCGTCCAGACATCATTGAACTCCAAAGTTTGTGGCTCCGCAGAAAACGCCCATGTTATAGGTTCCGTTACCAAGATAGTCCAAAAGGTGATGTTCACGTAACAGAAGAACTACCAAGAGCAACACGACCTGGAACATTGGACAGAGCCGTGTCACACACGAAGTACTGTTTGTTTCCACCAACACACAATAATTATTATAATTACAGCTAATCACGAACATAATAACGAATGCTACAGAAACCTTCGCAGTCTTCTTCGGTTGCCCTAATGAGAGATTCGCTAAATCGAGACCTTAAAAAACTGTGCAACTATCTACACACAACATCGCCGACGCCGCTTTTCTTTCCATTACATTAGAATCTACCGTGGGTTAGTGCGTCCGGTGGAATAAATATATATTTTTATGCATGGGACGTTTTACCATGTTGTCATAGCTTTGTTTTCCGCTGTCTGTTAAGATTGATACATGGACCACATAGAAAGAAGGTACTTTTAATACCTTGGTGCGTAGCACATAAAAGTTGTACAACGCTGCTACTTAGTAACAATTTTTGCCAATGTCTAGCCTCTAGTGTGTAGAAGTACTGTAGTCAATGCCAAAAATAACACTTCATAAAACTCACCGATAATAGCTGAAATAGTTCCATGCCAGCTAAACAGGCAAGATAATTAGCTCAATGCAACTTCTGTGTATATATTTAAACCAGACCCAACGACAAAAAGCGTACATGGCGTCTATTGCCGAAAGGAGACAACATAACCCTCATTGTGTACCGTGTGCGGACATGTCTGAACATCTCGTTGTGGATGGATAAGCTGGTGTTTTGTGTAAACGCGATGTGCTAAAACTCCACACAAAAACCAACGACACGCGGCAATGGAAGAAGAAAGACACGCCGATATATTTTGTCTGCCAGTCAACACGCTGCTCCCATAACCACAAACGCTCTTATTGCGAAGATCTTGTCTAGTGCGCTCGTCAATATGAATGTTGCAGCCGGTCGGAGATCGTCGCCAGAGGATAAGCGACAGCAGCGCATGTGCACTCCAGGCGCTCGACATCTTGTCGGCGATTCCCCAAACTCAGCGCGGAGTTGCACTTGTCGCGATAAACGTTAAATTTATTTGATGTCAGAGCTCATCTTTGCGCGTGAGCGCAACATCAGTCTCATCAAGCGGCTCTAGCATCTTACATGGTGTGAGCGAATGCAAAACGAAACGTACGATATTTGGATCGTCGACGGCTTTTAATGATGGTATAAGTTTGAGGATGTCCTATCTGTTGTATCTATATGGCATGGAGTGGTTTAGATGTGAAAGATGTTAGAGACAGCGACAACGGCAAGCTATTTACACCAACAAACTGCTCCATCTCGTGATGCAAGACTTACTGAGATACTCCTGTCAAAAATAACGACCGTCATATATTGACTAACCTTAAACCTCTTCAGAATATTGAAAACTGGTCTTCAATTATGTTTTCAAAAATTAAATCCTTAGCTTCAGTTTACTGAGAAAAAACACACACAACCAAACGATGCCTAAGATTGTAAATGTTTGTCCAACATTTCCTTAGGTTTCTCCAATAATAACTTCATAACCGTTACACGATGCGTTAAGTGATTGTTACGGCATCGTTACCTAGTCTGATTATTAAACATCCAACTTCATTAGGAGCATAATGCTTCTGTCTCAAGCATGCAAATTAGCTTCACTCTAAACTCCACCATTGCCGTTCATTCCGTACAAAAAGAATACTCCGATACGCAGCTGAATCACAGCTGCATATCCAGCAGAAACGCGAGCCGATTATGAAAGGTTCAAGGGCGATCGGAAGGATGGCATCGCAGGGACAGACCACGAACCCTTTCCCTCGTCTGATGCAATACAATAATGCATTGGCGAGAAGATTAGCTACCCCTCCGGATGGCTATACACACAGGGCGTACTGCAAAGCTGCCGCATTCTGTGCTCGCGTGAAAACCCCTCACAAAATGGAACGCACAGAGGCGCTTGGTTGTCGTACGGAGTTTATCACACAGATTCCTTCCTCAGTGTTTGTGTCTGTACATGTTAAACGCGAACGAGCGGTTAATTGAATTTTACCAAAGACCGCGCATTGCATCCGCGTGACCCTGCTACAAAAGGAACGCGTAAAGCCAAACGCAACGGATCGATGATTCTGCAGCAAAATGCGATCCCATCTGCCTGGCCCGATATGGGAAGAAAAAAAAAAGCAAAACTGCCCAACCACAAAACCCTGGGCCTGGGTCCATTGAAATGCCCGACACGATACGCTTATTGCTTATGCAAACACACACCGCGTCGTCCTTTTCCCCTTGGTTCACTGCATTACAATAGCTACTTTGCCGGTCATCTTCAACGTGGAACAGCTTCTGGTTTTTTTGCCATGCTTAGAATTTTAAACATCCGCCAATGCAACCGGAGCGATAGTGAAATCATGGCCATCAGAATTTGCAACCGTCATCTCCACCAACGCTCCCATCGATAACGCTTCAACGGAAACGGCAAACATATCGGCGACCGGCAGTCGATGGTTGTTTCACATTTGCATTGAAGCTGCTGCATATCACGGACGATTTTTTCCCCTTCTTCTGCATTATTCCACAACACATATCGCCATATCGGTGAACAATCGTCACCGCGTCGCCCGTGGTATTTCTAAAAACAAAAACCCCACTTTACTATTATCATTGGAAATTTTTAGCTAGTTCGCACTTATGGATGAATATAAATTCTACAAACGTGCACATATATACAACTGAAGAGATTAGAACATTCGCAGACATTTCAATACTTCGGACTTGCAACATACGAACCGTGGGCAGACAAGTATACAATGCGTCGCCTCACAGGGAAACAAGATGCTGCAGTTTTTATGCATGCAGAATAATTTTCCCCGTATGTAGCGGGGAGTAGAACGTTCCACGAATCGCGATAAATACGCAAGGAAGCTGATTGAATGATGCGTTACCTATGCCCTTGAAATCTCCTATTGGAAACAAAATTTTAACCGGAATAAAGCAACAAACAAAAATCTCCTAAAATGTAAAATGCCCTTCAAAACACTTTCTGCCGGTTTCAGTAAACTTTACACACTTTGTAACCAGTCACCGTGGATTAGCTCACGCTGCATACTTTCCTGACAGCTCGCCTGGCGTGCTTGGGGGCCTTTTCCTTGTGCGGCCCAGAGATTTATGAGACTCGTCCGACATTCGACAGAGTTCGCGAGCGAGCCAACCGACAGCAAAAAAAAAAACTCAAATCCCAGTCTCAGTGAGATGTTAATTGTCAATAATAATTAATTGCAAACCGAGACAACGCGACGAAAATAAAGTGCAAAACCACAGACACGTTTCCCCCTCTCGCCATTTCGCCGTCCCTCGATGGTAGAAATAAAAACCGATTTCGCCTCTCAGGGACACCACCAACGAGCAGTTACGCACGGGCGACAAACCCAGTGTGTGTGTGGTGTGCCGGGCAACCAAATTCACACCACCAACAACGTCGTCTAACGATGCTAATGCACGCGAAATTAAAAGTGTATGTGCCGTTTTGCCAGAGATTACGCGAGAGGCAAGTTCTATGCGTAGCGAGAGTGGAAGTAGAAGCAGATACAAATACAAAAAACACGCACACATACACGGAAAAGTGTATCAGTGTACTATGGCTTAGATATATACCTGTAACTACGAAAGTTACAGCCCAGCGACATCAGGCAGTCTGCGGTTGCATATTTTCGGATGCATCGCGTTGCACTAACTCTCACACACCGTCACACGAGCACTTCGTGCTAGACAGCTTTACCATACCTTAAACACCCCGTAACCCACCCTCCCCGCAAAACGACTCTTGGTGGTGTACACGCGTGGTCTAATCAAATAAACGATCGGAATGTTAATTGCACCGGCGGCGGTAGTTGGTAAGATGCTTCGGTCGTGATAGTGCACCTGCCGACCTCACCCTTCCCTACCCTTGCCGAAACTGACATAGAAATAGTAAGACTAACATTTCATCTCCCTTGCAAGCGGCGGAACTTTACTTTCCCTCAGACACATTCGTGGGGCTACTTACGCGGATACCCCTTCTAGTTCTATGCCCGTACGAAATTGAACTAGATGTCAATAACATAAATTACAAGCAGCAGTAGCAGCGAAAGCGACACTCTACTGACAGCCAAAAATGTACAGTGCTTGTTCGGATGCAACCGCTAATCACACCAGACGAAGGTGAGTGAGGAAGACGTTTGTAAGAAGATTTTATGTAGCAGCGTAAGGATGTCTGTACAATGTTGCAATAGTGCAGCAAAGCAAAGTCTTCAAGAAATAACTCTGCAATAGTAGTTTAATATAAGGGAAATCCTACATCTGGCTTCAAAGTACTTCGATATTAGCTGAAATATAGAACAGATAGATGCTTAAAAGGTCTTGAAGCTTTAGGTCTCTAGCTTAAATTATTATAAACTCCAATATCTTTGAAGGTGAGGTGGTCTTGAGGTCTTTGAAAGCTTTGACCAATTTATTTATATGCGTTCTGAGATTTGGATGTTTGAAACTAGCAAAAAAAAATTGAGGACCAAACTGTGATTTGAAGGTTATATTCATTCCTGAGGCTATATCTCTGTTGCGCTCAGAAATTTACATTTTTGAATGATATTCTCATGGAAGTTCCTACCAGAAATTATACATCCCAACACCAGATCGATAGTTTTGGAAAGAGTCAAAACCTTGGAGAGTTTTGCAATATTTGACAGATGTCATCTTAAGATGGCTTAAGAAGCCATCATAGACCACATTCCGTGCAGCAGTTTCAAATCAAATTTTCAAGTAAGAATTTTCTTTTACTTGTGTTCTAAAGCATTACACGGAACATCACAGCTCAGTGATTCATCACTAAGAGGATGGAACATCTAAACTACCGCCGTTCTCTACCACCGTCAGGGTGCCATCCTCATTAGCTCGAGTGTGTCTACCCAGACCGCATTACGCAATCGATACACGCCTTCATCATGCACATGATGCAAAAACGATGAAAGACAACGAGGATGTACGTACCGATGTGCAGCGATCGTGGGTGATCTTGAAGTGCCACTCCTTCGCACGCATGCACACACAGCCGCACGGAGTTACCGCCTTTATTCTCCAGCAAAAACCGGCGAGACGCAACGACTCAAGGGCCCTCTCGACGAACCCTCTCATCGCGGTTCGATTCGTTTGATACGGATGACAACGAGACGGTGACTGTGTCACGTGGCCGTGGCAGCAGAGAGCTGAAATAAAGTGCACGGTGTGTGTCAGCTGCTGCAACTGCGGTTTGCGGTTTTCCATTACCGTCGCGCTTCTGTTTCTGGTCGCGTTTTTTCTTCTTTGTTTTTGTTTTGCCGAGTTCGCGATGCGCACGATTCGTCTCCTGACGCGGCAGATCAAAGCAAATGCGCACCCAATACGGGGGCGACCTGCCACTACCACCCAAAAACCCATCCATGGACCACCCAATGCATAGGACTGATGCAGGCTGCCACAAAAAACCACCCACCCACCCGGTGCAAACAACCTCGTTCGCATTCACGCCACATATTCGTCGCTTTTTCCCACCAGCGGCGATGGGTTTTTGAAGAAATACAATGGGGCATTTTTTTCCCTCTCGACGAGACACGATGACGATGACAAACGGGTGGATCATATTTCGCTAATTTGAATATTTGTGTATTGGTTAGACGGGGTTTAGCGCATGTATGTACACTTTCGCGTTAAGTGCAAATATTAGTTTTCATTCCGAGCTGATGAAATATATTATCCAAATTTAGCCAATGCTAGCCAGATAATAAATTATTGAAAATAAATTTGATAAAACTCTATTCTGTTTTTTCCACTTTTTGGATCTAGTTCAACATTAAAATATTCCACTTCAACTAGAAAAGAATCCAGAAATGATAGAAAACGTCTTCTCTTAAACTCTTGTGATATTTTTAACATTTTAAATAGACACAGAAACAACTCGTTTCTACCTTTTTGAAAGAGATCAAAATTATTTTTTTTAAATTAGTCTCTCGTAACAACACCAATAGGCAATCAGAACAAGACAATTCCAACTGCTTTGTGTATCGGATGCAATTTTGCCACAATACTAGTCCTTCGCTGCTTTATTCCTTTGACACGTGTTGTCACATCACCTCACCTGTCAGTCCGCTTAATCTCAAAAAGCGTATCGGAATGAACGGTGAACCATCGAGGGTTCTCGCTCGCATGTTAACCCCCAATGGCATTGCAATTATTCCAACTGTGTTGCTACTTTTTATCGACCGGCAAGCGATCATCGGCGCTTCCCGGTGCTCTATCAGCTTTTGTATCAACCCGCCCCCTGTAAGCACCCTTGTCAATTCCCACAAAAAGGCCAGATGGTTAAGTCCGGTAAATCGCAACACGCAGTTAAACCCCGCACCAGAATAGCTTATTCACTTGGGCTGCTTATCTGCCCTAGAGCTTACAGCGCCTGGAAAAGGCTGGGGACGGGAAATTAGCAGTATCCAAACGTCGAATACGTCAAACTGTCAACGGGAGGGTTTTTTCTGTGGAGCCACTTTTCGTTTGTTCAGTTGAAGGCGAAACAAAGTAACTGAAGTCTGCTGCATATCAAACTGCATGTTTGACGGACAAATTAAGGTCGTTTGGGGATTTTTTGTTGTCCCTCGCAACACACGACACTATCGATCAAGTGGAAATGCAATTATGTATTCGAACAAGCGGTACAACATTATTGCCTTAATAGACGTGTTCTATATAATTGTTTTTTTTTTTTCTTTTTTTTTCTTCAGTTACACCAATAAAGCTCTGGCTGGCGCGTTTAAGCTAAAGTGTTGCAATAGTCGAAGCTTTCGGTAGGTGTATATTTAATAGTCAACCAAGTCTGTTAGGTTTCGCAATACTCGGAAGCATAATTTACCGAAAAGCGTTCTCTGCAAACACTACCCAAAAGTCTTATCAAAACAGTCACATTTGATTGAAGCTTTAATGCAGGTAAAAAATAGAATTCTGGCACACGAAACCACCATTCAACGCTAAACAAAGTGGCTCACCAAAAAATAAAAAAACATAAAAAGTCGAAGTTACTGAGGTGCGTTTCTTCACACAGCAGTGCGCGCGTCGGGTGTTTGTGCTAACGCACTTCCCAAAATTTATACCAATAAAAGCAACTGGCGCACAGTTTGTTTACCAAAACCGTTGTCACGCATAAGCAATAACCGATGGGGACGGGAATTAATGAACCGAACCGAGAAAAAAAAAACGCGCCCAACGACTCCGCGTTCGCTGGTTGACGGTAGTTCATTCATAAAAATCATCTCCACAAATATTGCTTTCATTGGCGCAACAGAGGAAGAATAAAAAACGAAAGAAACCGAAATGCACTGACGGCGAGATTCTTTACCTTCTTGCCTTACATCGCACATTGCGAACGCTGTCTATGTTTTATTTGTCTGATCAGCCTTGCAATGCGTGTGTTTTTGGGAAGTATAAAAGGAACTCTTTTCTCTACCAACCAATTCTGTTGATTCTGTGCCAATTTTCAAAAGCAAAACAATATGGAAAACATGCTTACCATCTTTTTTTTTGTGGGCCATGGTGAATGATTGCGAAACAGACATTTATTTGATTATAGAATAAACGGTTTGGTTTGATAAATTTCCATTGATTTATCTTTGCTGTTTCATTACTGTTTCACTTAGCGGGCGAGCTGTTTTGTGTTTTTATTTACTAATTTTTTTTCTTTTTTGCTTCAGTATCTAATTTCAGCAAGCTCACATGCTTCAACCCCACATAATAATTAAAGACCCAATGGCACAATCTACCAAGTAGGAGTTGTTTCGGTAGCGTTTGCAAATTTTCATTCCCAAATAAATAATGTCTGTGGCGGGAAGTTTGTGGACCGGAAAAAAACGCTACCATTATATACCAACATTAAAAAATACATATATGCTTTAAAATTTATCGATTTCAACAGAACGCACACTTTTGTTAGCAAACACAAAATATTCTTCAAACTGTACATATTTTCATTCTTATTTAACACACTACAAACAAACGATATTCAAACAATCGTATCACACGTTTTGTATAATTTATGGAAATTTTAATTAATTTCATCCGCGCGTTCATCCTTGCCCTTCAACTATTCAAACATTACGAATCCGGTTTCAGCATCTCTCATCTTAAGATACAGCAAACATCGCCCGTGAAACCCGCTTCTGTACATCCGCGAATAGTCCTTACCAAGATACTGAAAATTTAATATTACTTTTTTATTTGTTCATTTAAATTGATCAAATGTTGCCTTGTGTTTAAAAAATCTGCGCCGCAAACTTGAATCCAAAGTCCCGTCAAAGACAAATGGCTGTATTATAGCTAAATGATTCGAAGTTAACGACACAAATCACGCGAATTAATTGGCTTATCAGCTATGCAAACATATGCTAATAATCCGCACCAAACCCTTTTAGCTTTCGTACTAAAGCATATAATTTTTTATTTCTTAAAATTTTGGTTCTATTTTTAAAAGAATGCGATGATGTGATGCTCGTAAAATCCACACACAGAAAAAATCTGTTTGCATATCTTCAACTTGTGTTCAACTTTTTGTTCGTGGCATTCGATAAGCAAATATCCTGATAGTTATCCATCTATTGGGTTTATCATACTTTAAGCTGGAGAGCTTAAGTCTTTAGTCTTATCTGTCAAATATTTCAGTCTTGATACCAATATATTTATATACAGCACTGTAATGCAGACTAATATCCAGGACTGAATATTTTGGTTAAATAATGTCCAGGAAAGCCAATAATTTTGGGGAGGTTTCAGCTTAGACAAACTTCACAGTAATACATTAATAATTATATTGCCTTACAGTACTGATATACAGCACGAACATCGAAAGACAGCCAACCGAAGAAAGCAAAAAAAACAAACCGGTCATCTTTTGCTGTGAAACCCCGCACGACAAGGAGTGATAAAAAGGTACGAAACAAGTGCAGCAGTCATCGGTGACCGTGAAAATTCTGCTTGAACACGTCTTCAAGGTACATGGTGGAGAGAAGCAACAAAAACTAAACACCGGTCGGTGAAGGTCAATCGGACGAGCAATTGGGCAGAGCAAGGAGGAGAAGCAAGCGTACAAAGAAGGCGACGTAACACACATATGCAATCGGAAGATATGATTGTTCCCGTCGATGCAGCTGTGTCTCTTGCGTGGAAACAAATGACATGATGTCCGCATGTCTTCCGAGTGGTGCAAGCGAGAAAAAGACCTAAAACCACGACGATGCTATAGCCCTGGAAAGAGCCAAAGAATACAACCCCAAAAAAGCACAAGTTCCAACGAAGGGCAGGATGCAATGTTCGTTCATGTATGTCTCTTAAGCGACATAACGAAGCAGCACGAACCGTCGGACACAAGTACAGAAAACATGATCAAAATGTTCCACAATATACGGAACAGGGTTGGAATCGAGTTTGGAGGATCTGAACCAGGCAACTAGGGGAGAGGAAGCAGACGGTTACTGGGAAAATGAGAGGAATTAAAACATCAACAGGAAACACATTCCAATGCTACCGGGACCGGAACGGAACATTGAAGCGGAAGAAATTGACCGAATCGAGCATGTGTGTGTGTGTGTGTCTGTGGGGCTGCAGAAACCATAGGCGATGCTATATAGTGAAGTTATTGCTATAAAATTCATGACAAAAATCTTCTTTATTCCATAGAAACATTTATCAAACATGTCGAATAGAAGGAGTATAACAGTAGTAGTACAGTATGACAGTGAATTCAAATAATCTGTTGCAGAAGCGTAGTATCTTGTTGGCAAAAATATTTTCTTCGATTTTGTCCCTTTGGCGCGTGTAACGCCCAACACAACCGGTTCCCTGAGATCAAACCACATAAAACGCGTTGATCTTGCTGCCACTACGCCCCTCTACATCCCACCAATAGGTCTACCAAGATCGAGAACTTATTCAACATGGCAAGCAAACAAATGGCGCCGCTCGGACAGGGAAAACAACAGACGTGCGCGCCCGTGTCTCACCTTGACAGCTCCATTTAATCGCTTCGCTCACTGGACCGTTCTGCCAGCACATTATAATACACAGAGGCAGACACTCACACACACACACGCACACACTCATACTCAGGAACACAAACCGGTACGCGATGTGATTCGACGATAACGCTGATAAGGGTGAGTGTGCACAACCGCCATTGTTGAGAAAGCCAACAAATGATAATGGGGTGTGTGGCTTCCTTCTTATCAACAGATGCGAAACCCATACCCACAGATAGGCGCTCGGTGTCTGCAAATGCGTGCCCATAGTCTGCCCAATCTCGTGTCGACTACTAGCGGAAGCTAGTATACATTGTGGTAATCTCGAACAGCGCCGCCACTCAACGACAACTAACAGACTCTACTGCAAAAACCTTACCCTTATGTCACAGGCCAACGTCTACCACTTCACACTTCGTATCAGACTTGCGATCTGTCGGTCGATAGTGGATGAATGGTGAAACCTGCTTCGCTCGAACCGCTCCCTTGCCCGGCGTGGTCGGGATGAATAAACAAATATGGAGCATTTTATGGCCTTGAAAAAACATAGCGCACATGTGCGAGAATTGCAATCAATCGTGGACACTCTTCAATTTCCGGCCTGTTTATCTGTGTTGTTTTTGGTGACGATCGTTACCCAGACCCAGATCACGTGTTGAGGTACGATAAAGCGAGTTGTATATGTTCTTGCCTTCTGGATTCTTCGGTTTTTGTTTTTTAGATGTGTCTAACATATTCTTCTCTCAGATCTCCAATATTGTAGAGCACATAGAGAGTTCCGAAGTACATACTGAACAAGAACTTTCCGGAAAATTCGCACACCTGCCTACACACAACCAGTTCCCGTCCGAAAACCCTGTTGGATAGCGTTCTCATGAGAAGCAGACAAGAATTCCCACCCTTAATGTGATCCAATGTGGACAGCGAAGAAGCGTTACGATGCGAGACAACAAATGTTCCATCATATCGGTGGCCTTGCCCACGTTTTGCAATCTGTCAGCCGAATACGAAAAGCGCCGTGACGCATTGAGTGAAGTTCAACGTACACACTAAACTATGCACACCACGTCAGAACCAGCACTACAAAATAAAGAACATTGGGCTTTTTTTATGATGCCTTGCTTTAAGGGTTATGTACTTTAAGACGTGGAGTTGCGCAAAACCTGCTGCAGTATGCTGCTACCAACGATGGATGATGAAGATGAAAATCCTAACAAATGGGCAAACAACAATCTTATAGCGCTCATAAGCGGTGCCAAAATGAAAGCAAAAAGCGTTCACCAAAAAAAAACAGGTCTGCAAGAAAAGAACGAGTATAAAAGTACAGACGAAAATCTGAGGAGTTGCAAAAAAAGAACAACAACAACCACAGCAACAAAACTGCACGCAAAACCCGTTCCGTCGGAGGAACCCACCAGGAACGGTGGAGTGACCCTGGCGGTAGACAAGCAGCGCGACATTGCGTTCTGCTCTTCTGCTGTCGTATTTCCATCAGCGGCCAAACGATCTTTGTCCACCGGTTTGCCGAAACAGACGGCAACAAGTAAAGTGCAAGAAAACCTACATAACAGGCAGCGTGGAGAGCAAGCCATATGTGCTTTGGCGCGAGATCGCATGTTATATGCTGCAGAAGACGCAACACACAAACAATCGTGCACATGGGTATGCGCGCACACACACACACACACTCACGGTTGGCAGGCACGTATACACATGCAAGGGGAAACCAACCCAACAGAGATGATGCACAAGAAATCCACGAGTGTGGAGATCCGTAACTTCGTTGATGTGGATCACAAGTCCCCAAAAAATACGATGGCGCACAGCATAGAGGAGTCGGCTATACTACTTTTGTCGATCAAATATTGAGCAAAACAGAAAAGCTAAAAGCATCTTTCTCTGTATCTCAAATGATGCTACGACTCACGAACGACGACTGAAGCGGTGGTCTATAAAATAATGAGAAGACACTCAAAAATACTTTTTAGAAATAATATGTCAAATTGTTAATTTTCAGAATTCCCACTGTTAAGTAATTTATTTTGTTGAAGAAAGACTACGCACTTCACAATTTCATGCGAAATACATTGACGTTTTTTTTCAAATGTGCAAAACAATTGACTTTTACTAATAATCAGCTTCAAAAACACGATTTTGACAGCTCACGTACAAGATGGAACACCATATTTGAAGATCGTTGGTGGTAGTCAGAAAGAATATAAGGGCACACCTCTGGCCGCATCAGCACCAGCAGAGCATAGCATCGGTATACCCCACCATTACCTTTCATCGATGACAAGAGCAGCATTTAAAAAAAAAAGGGTCAAAAGAACCGTCTTGTCAGTACCGAACCGGAAGGGACCGATCAGACGCGATGATGCGTGAGCAATAAAGAGAACTACGCGACAGCCAGCCAGAGCAGGCTCGCGCACGGCGATGACAACAAATGAATAGCGCTGGAATAGAGAGCTCGAAAAGCGATCTACCGAACGGTGATCATGATGATGATGATGATGAACGTCGCCGTTGTTTGGTACGTATATAATGGATAAATAAGCGATTCACCGGAACGTCCTTCATTGGAATGTTTTCTTGTTTTGCACGCTCCGTTCTAAACCTATTATTGTTCCATTTTGAGATGTTCCATTCGAAGTCGTGAGATCACTTTGCACCGAACGAAGTACACTGCTGTACGCTTGTCCTGGATCTGGACTGAAGTAATTCAACTTTAAAGAAAAAATACTGTCGTCAATCAAACTAAGTATCGATGCAACGGAGTGCAAATTAGCAAACGAATTCACGTCCGGTAAACGTTACAAAAAAGCAGAGAAAAAAGCACAAGATTTCGTGTGTTTGGGGAGCAACAACCAACCAAAAAAAAAAAACAACCCTCCCCAACGGAAAGGACATGCAAAGTAAAGAAGATAAGGACCAGCAAAATGCAGACCGGTTTGACCGGCACTGGCTGTGTTGCTGGTCGTGTGTTTTTTATACCATTTTTGTTTCCCAACAGTTCTCTTTGGATTTCTATTATTTTTTTTTTTTTTGCATTAATTTGCTTCTCCACATTTCGTCTGTCTGTTACGCTCGCTGAACGCACACGTTCCGTAGCGATTGTAAGCATTTTTCTTGTTGGTGTTGCTGTCCTCTGTCTCTGTAGGTCTGTTGTGGAAAGGGTCCATCGGTCATCGGTCTTTTGCGGCAGAAGTGGAACGAAGCGAACAAACAAACGCAAGCAGTAAAATGAAAACCTTCGCCGAAAAGCACCGAAACGCGAAAAGAAACGCAACGAAAGACCAAACAACATTTAAAAAAAAACGAGCTCGGCGGCCGCATCGAACACGGCGACGACGACGACGACAACAGCGCCAAAAAATAGAATGGAACAAAGAGGAAAACCCACGATCCACCGGGGCCATATAGCAAGAAGCCACAAACGGAACGGTGCAACCGGAGCTGCGTACAGCAAAACACGACGGATAGCAGAATGATGGAGAGAGACTGATGAAGAGAGATGTGGCTGGAACAGGAAGACAGGGCGCCCGGGGGGAGGCGGTGAAGGGAGGAAAGCGCGTGAGGGGTGGAGAAATAAAACACAAAAAACCCCCGAAACGGAGCCCAAAAAGGAAGCGCGGAAAACGCGCTCATCGCCGGCACAGGCAAACGGCGAGGCGCACAATGCATGTGTACGCATACTGCCAAGCGCAACACACCAGCTAAATAGCGGCCCAAGAGCGAAAAAGAGCGATAGAAAATAAAATTAAAATAAAAAGCTTCACTAACGCATGCACACATCGAAGAAAAAAAAACCACACGCATATCGGATGGGACGAAACAAACACGCCAAAAGTCTTTTCGACCTTTGCGGATTCGGGGGTGGGGGGATGACACGGATAAAGGGTTGTTTCCCCCGTTCGTGTCTCGCCGTGTCCCAAAAACCGTTCGCTTCCAACCGCGAAACTGGCAGATCCACTAACACTTGCAACAGACTGCTTACAAATTCCCTTCCCCATCACCACCATGAAAGGCGGGACGTTAAAAAATCATCAAAAATCATCATTTTTAAACCCTTAAACATTTGCTCCGTTAAATATCTCATCTCGTACATATGACGATGGTCTGCAAAATACAAACTGCTGGAACTAAAATTAAAAATATATATTTTTATAAACAAAAAAAAACTTCCAGTAAGTTTGTTTTCAATCATATCTACTCTAATGTCAAGATTAGCATTATTTACAAATTCTCCCATTAGCTGCTAACATTTGTAGGGACCACCGCCTAACAGCACTTGTTCGCACTGTGCTCATCGATCTTGACAAAAGTATATCTCGTCGTAGATACAACCAACTGACTGGTTAGACCCAACAAAAAAACCCATCTTTCGTGCAGTCTTCCTGCCGCCATTAACGTCAGTGTGCGTTCGCCCCCTGAATGCGGTGTTAGTCATGTGTGGCAAGGTGGGGTAACTCTTTTTTGGGGTTGGAGAATATCTTAAAAAATAAATTAAAGCAAAAAATAACCAAGTTAGCTCGCATTACTTTTTGGCGGCCGCCGTCCTTCCCGACGACGTACGCGAGATGTAACTGCCCA
This sequence comes from Anopheles funestus, assembly GCF_943734845.2. Lineage (NCBI taxonomy): Eukaryota > Metazoa > Arthropoda > Insecta > Diptera > Culicidae > Anopheles > Anopheles funestus. The sequence goes on along the minus strand of NC_064598.1, from coordinate 93,351,082 downwards.
GACGGTGCAGCCACACAAACCAAGAAAAAAAAACAACAACAAACACCCCGTGAGCAGCAAACCGCGACAGACAAACAGGAAAGCGCGAGTGTATTTTTATCTCTCTTCCGATCTTACTGGCGCACATCATAATGGCGCACATGCGCTTACTTGGCAGCTGAATTGCAGCATCCCTCGGCGCACGGCAGCGACTAGCCGCTGCTTCACCAACGCGATCAAGCAATCTTTTTTTTTGGTACTAGTTTTGAGGTAATATAAATTATAAATTATTCATCACAAATGCACGAAACGTAGCTGATTTATTTTAGAAAATTTGCCTCTATTATCATCAGTATTTGCAATCAAAAATTGGAAGGTTGGAAGGTTTTATTCGCCTGAATTGAGAAAACCTGATATTCAGAATGATTTTCAGTTATATAATCAATATACAATTCTATTGCAAAAAGATTTTTTACTTGGGGCGGCTAGGTGGTGTATGTGATAAACGGCGCCTGTCCAACCGATAGGATCGGGTTTCAAATCCCATCCGGACCGTCCCCTCTTAGGAAGGACTGACTATCCTGCTACGTGGTAAAACAAGTTTTGATACGGTAAAAAAACCGAGCAAAAAAAAGATTTTTTATTTCTCTTTATTTCTAGGTTATTTATTAGAGCTCAAAACCTGAGGATATCAAGGGTTTATAATTGTTTTTTTTTTAAACCCTGTACCGATATGAAGTCAACCAAACAAATAATTTTTTTTTCTAGGTGCAATTCTTCTATTATCGGTGCAATTAAATTTGCAACAACAAAAAACCACTCTTCATTTATAATGTGTGCTTGCAAATCGTTGCTAAGCAACCGGAAAACGCGAAGCAATGAAAAAAGCTAACTTCACAAACGATAAACAAATTCTAAACATGGCTGCAGCTGGTCGGCGCGGTTTTTTAGCAAACATTGCTAAATGGGCGAAGCGAGTTGGGGGTGCAAAAAAAAAGGACCATTCAAGTGCAGAACAATTTTTTGTTACTTCTACTCAAATAAACCCAATCGATCGCTAGTAGAATTCACTTGGAAAATTTTACCTAACCACCGCCGAATTCGTTTGTGTGTAAAATATTTTCCACACTCCATCTTGCCAAATATGAGCACGATGCGCACATTTGATTCGTCCTGCTCATCATATTCATTCAAGAGCAAACCGAGCGAAACCAGTAAAGCCCCGCGAGAAAAAGCTAAATTTAGCAAATGTGTCAAAAAAAAACGACTGTTCCCTCGCGGTACCACCACCCCCCGCCAATCGCGCACCATTTTGTTTCGACCATGTCCAAACCGGGCGGCTCGCAAAGGCCGTACAATTTTCGCCGTTTTCTTCTCTGACCATGACCGTTGACTAAACGCAGACGGAACGGACCGAAAAACGCAAACGGCACAAGAAACAAATTTCACTCCCGCCTCGAACTCGGACCAGTGTTGCCAGAGTGTGCGGGCTTCTTTTTGTGGGGTATGGGGATGATTTCTTTACCATCATTTGCAAGTAAAAGAACCCACAGCGCCAGTTCCAAGAGACCAAATCGGCTACGAATGACGTCAGAATATTCTCATAGCGCACAGAGAGTGCGTGCTGCTTTTTTTTCGTAAGAACGAAGGAATGTAAAGTAGGGACAGAATTCACCCAAGTATGACCCACCCCTTAGCCGAAGGGTCGCTCAGTGGAGTATGCAAACATCTCTCTCCCTCTCTCCCGATTGATGCTGCTCATTGAAATGTAAACTTGATCGGCATAACATTTAAATCATTTCATTCAATGGCACATTAAATTGGTATGCGTGAAACTCTCCTTACTTTCCTGACACTTATTAAACAATCAGACGTTACCAAATATTTCAATTCCAATGTGATTGAACTCCGACATCAACAATGCTTTTCCTAATTGATTCCATGGTCTCATCTTCCGCCCGTGGTGTCACGATGCAAGTCAAAGCAACCGTGAAAAAGGCATATATGTGCATTCCGAAATTCCACCTTTGCTGCCACTTTCCAACTCGTTCTTCCGCGGCCACTGCGCCGCCCACTGTGCAGTGTTGTTGTGTTATGTCTAGCGTCTGCGTGTCGACGAATTCCATCAGCAAAGATGAGTGTTGTTGCATTCGCGATTATTACCATTTCGCTCAACAACACATTCACAACCCATATATCACGACGACGGCACAACGACGCGCCTCTGCGGTATTAAGAAGGATGACCCTGGGCGCGCAATCGAACCGCGCGAACAAGCAAACGACGACGCACTCAGAAATCTCGCACAAACAATAACAAATGCACGCCTGAACGGCAAAACAACGGCAGAATAATGGAGGAAAAATAAAACAAAAATCAACGGCACAATCGCCAGCAACAATGTAACGGTCAAACGGGCGGTTGTCGTGACCGACAGCGACGAAAGCCGTTGATGCTGCGGCCGTTGGTGGGATGGCCTTCTCTAGGACGGACGTACGAATGACCCCTGGCTATGCATCACACTCAGGCAGACAGTGGGAAAGACAAATTAATACTGAGATGAAACAGATCTATCACAAAGACCTTTCCAATAGTTCGGTTTGGATGGGTTGTGAGTCTACTGCTTTGTTTTGGGTCAGCATCATGGATCATCACAGATAGTGCAATCGATAATGTACGACTCAACTACACTGGACAGTTTGGGTTCAAATCTCGACTGGATTTTCAGTCGCAGGTCTAAAGTATTGTCCCACTAAGGATAATTCAAGTTACCCAATAGCAAGTCTCTCTTATCTGATAATGTCTTCCTAGAACTTCAAAGGTTTGTTAAGCCCCAAATACCAAGAAGAAGAAGAGGAATTTATATTTCACAGGATGGTCAATGACAGTTTATGCTAGAAAGCATAAAACTTCAGACTGAAGTATCTGTCAAACAATCGAGTAAATTGCTGAATCTCGGGATCTCCCGGGAGTTTGGAGACCCCTGTATTAGACGATCAAGGTCGGGACGTTGGTGTAATTTCTTGGAGAATTTTATGAACTCTTTATTAATTGAAGAAATAACTAAAGATGTGTTTCGCATAACCCTTCAATCTGGAATGTATCACCGACCATGTTTATAAAAGTTTATTTAAAATTTTCATTATAAAAACAACTTAAGCTTAAATTCACAGACCAACAAGACAGTTTCCTCAAAAAGCCTAGAAACGATCAAGGCTTCATACGTCCAAACGCGGGTAAAAAAACTGCTTGAAGGTTTCACAGACACCAGGAGTTATGATATGAATTTGATTACATGAATATTTATATCATATCGCAAACAGATGACAACTCCAAACCATCAGAATGAAGCCCAAACATCGTGATTAGAGGACATCATGTTTTCAGTAATAAATAATTTGTGATTGTGAAAAAATGATATACAAATGTAGTTTATATTATTACGACTTTGACAATGATTTTAGTTTTAAAATATTGAAAAATATTGAAAATATTGAATCTCAATTGAGATTAATCTCGCACCGAAATAATCTCAAATACAGTAAAAAACAAAACCTTAGCAAAGCATACAATTCATCCTTCCGTGGTTAGATTTAGCCTCTCAAACACTCCATGCTTCTCAATCAATATCGATGAAGGTGAATATTTTCTAACCAAACACACACAGACGCGTGCGCTCTCCAAACGGGGGCCAAAAGCAACAACATTACCACCCTCCTCCTTTCAAGCTCCACCAGTTTCTTTTCTTTCCCTACCATTGGTAACGAACAAAAATCGTGCAAAGAAAGGCTAAATATTGCTGTTCCCTCCTGAATCATACCAATAAAACACGTGCACTGGGGCAATACTAGCACAACTACGAGACCTCCACCTCGTCTCGATTCCACAACCACCTCCCTTCCAAATGTTAACATTAAACCAGACTTTTCCGTCTGTTCGTAACGTAACGCGCCAAAATTCATACCGAAGGTCAACATTTCGATGGGCGCACTAGGTTACCACCCGATTGCCAAGGATTAGAGACAGGTTCTTCCTCTCTACCTTTCCTTCCCAGCAAAGTGAGTGAAAGAAACGAAAATGATTTGGAAAAAAACCCGACACACATACACAAAAAGCAAGTGATTAGTTGGGGTGTATATACTTTCATAATAAATCAAATTTAATCGTTAAGAAACTCGAAGAAAGAAGGTGGACAAGAGTGATACATCACAAGTTTTGTGGATTATTTATGGAATAAATTTAAAGCAAAATCTTTATTTTTTTCTGAGAGACTCCCTTAAGTCGTGAATTTACGCATACATAAGTCGATAATTATATGTAACGCGTGCCGAATTAAATGTACACACGCGTTGGGGAATACATCATCAAATCATACAACATTTCTTGCAAATTTAAGCTCGCAAACATTCTCACACAATATGCTCCAAAGGTTTCCACACGTAACTAAGAAGGTGAACGAAGAGATTGGACTGACAAAACCTTCCTTCTTTATTAGTGTCGCCGATCTAAAGATACCAGACTTTGGAAGGCACGGTTGAGCCGTACAGTTACATCACACACCATCACACAAGGTGGCCAAGGTCGTGAGGAACGTGCACGAAACGAAGACGGTCGTAAAAAGAGTAAACGGGGATGACCTAGGTTGGAAGCCACATTTGGGGTATGTAAGGCTTTTCACTCTGGTTCATATGTACGCATTCCTCCCCGGTCTCATCGACTGGTGCTTCATCATACACTGACATTTTCAAACCATTTGAAGGTTATTAGTTTTATTCGAAATCTAATCTAAATAAAACCCAAAAGCGCTCATACATATGTAAAAGGAAAAAAAGAAAAGGTTTGGCCAAAAAAAAAAATAGAAACATTGTATAATTTCTGTGATCGATTGTGATTAATCAAATCGTTGCGTTATCTTATCGCACACTGAAAGAGAGAAAGTGGGTATCAAGTAATTTTGCGTCAAACATTAATCAATAATGTAACCGAAAACAAAACAAATACCGCAAGCCGATTTGTGCACCTGAGCCGGGCGCACATTATCGAGGGGCTGCCAAAATGAACATGCTGCACCATTAAATCATACCCATGGAATCCGTACAACTGTGCCACGTTGGCACAAGCTAGAAGTAAAGTTTGATAAACCCAAATGACGAAACATAGGTGCGTGTAAAATAGCGGGCAAAGACAAAACCAACACATTGCAAAACATAGTCACGAGTGAACGAACTGCCACTACTGCCCACTGGACGTTTGGATGCTTCCTCCCCACACCAGAGTGCGCCGAACCTTCGGTACCACCAACGCCGGACAAGGCGCCTCCACATGCATATTGTTTCCACGCGGTGTGGTGCTGGCTGCGCGCGCTGTCAATACCAGTGGAGCACAACATTATGCCAGATTCCCAACATTCTCTCCTACTCTCTCTCTCGCTTTCTCTCTTCCTCACATATGAAGTCCCGTTTTGGAGCAGCCGGTGGTGGACCTGAGATGGCCGTGAAAAGTTTTACGTAGCAGCGAAAAAGAAAATGGACAACAACGCGTTCACGATCATGCACTGCAGAAAAGGGGTAACTGACACGGCCAATAACAACAAGGTGGTAGTTTAATAGCTGCCCTCAACTGCCACTCGCTTCCCCCGGCATAAACTCGCTAATGGGTGTGATGCTACTACAACAGCTTGCCTATTTTTTATGCAAACGATTGGTCGTTGCTTCGCGATCGTTTGTGGATTAAAATTTGTGATAGAAGAATGGACCTTACACAACACAAAAAAGAACAATGCAGAAACAAAAGGAATGAAATTTATTTTGAATTTTTATTAACAGTCAAGGGGAAATCCTCTGTTAAACCTTAACGATTAATGTGAATTTGATCCAGACACATATATCTGAATGACTCTTTCAACCCAATAAATGATTCTGAATCTCTGTTGAAAAGATTCACGAGATTCTTGACTCATCGGATCTCTAAGGACTCATCGATCTTCAAGGATTTATGAATCTCCAAGGACTTATGAATCTCCAAGAACTTATCAATCAACAAGGACTCATCAATCGCCAAGGATTCACCAATCTTCAAGGACTTATCAACCTCCAGGACTTCGTGTATCTCTAATCATTCATCGATCTCCAAAGATAGAGCTATCTCTAAGGATGTCAAGATCTCCAAGGGTTCAATGGTCTCCTAGGACACATCCATCTCCAAGAATTCATGGATCTGCAAATAATCAAATATGAACCGAATAAACCAAATTCCCCCCCCTATGAATTGCTGAGTTCTTCAGTAAACAAGAATCTCTTTAATGTGACGCACTTGACGCAAGTGGCTGACATCACCAGAACAAGCGCAACACATTGCAAACATAAAACCACCATGTACCATCGCAGCTATAGAACGCTGTACAAATCACTCACTCCAATAAATATAACCCTGCAATCACACACAGCTAAAGTATGTAACAAAACCTTGAATCAAGCTGAAACACCAACCGATATAAAGGGGAAAAAGGGGAAACAAAAATACCAGAAAAAACTTTCCTCAAAGTTTACACTGAATGGATTGAAAGAAATTAAGTCTTCAAGAAAGCAAGTAACGGCACAAAAAACAACCTTCAAGTTACATTCTAGACTAGAAACTCTCCCTGCCAAACAATTTACAGCGGGTCCCGGAGTTGTCCCAACAACATCCATAACAACAGCATCCAGGCACCGGGGGAACCAGAAGAAACACACACAAATGAACAAATGAAAGTGCTCTCCATGCATCAGTTCCCTTTTTTCCAACGTGCAAAGAAAGGAAACGATTGTTTGTCAAGCATAACGTGTCACCAACAATCGAAATAAAGTGTGTGCGTGTTTTTTTCTTCGCTTAATACTTGATGGCTAAGTGCTGCTTAAGATCGAACGCCCTGCCAAGAGGGCCGCAACGCTTGGGGCAAATTTTGGGATGTCAATGTTAACACTTGGCTGCTTCATATTTCGATTCGGATGCTGTAAGAAACGATTTCTTTTAATGAAATGCTGAAGAAATAAACGTTCTTTTGTAAACATTCTAAGGCGTTTCGAAAGAACTTGCTCATTCGAGTCGGCAGTGTACCAAGCCACAAGGAACTCATCAAGCCTTAGATGTACTGAGCTATTGAGGATCTCAGACTCATTTGATCAAAATTTATCATTCATTCAAAAGCACACCTTGCAGAGTCTTCGTTTAAAATGGCAGGTACTCCTCAACAAACTCAGAATTGGAAAACATCATTTACGCAGATTCTAAGGCCCTCTTGGTAATCCGCCTCTAAACCACCGAATGTAATTTATGATTTCCGTTCTCCACTCCCAATCACCTGCTTTCTATCAATAAATCAACCAAACAAAAAGACCACACTGTCCCATTCAGCAAAGAGGCGATAACTTTGTGACGACCGATTTGCGTCAGAGCCTCATCATACAAAGCAGCCTAGACAACGCGCAGACGCTTATCACGTCAGAGTGCGTCGGTTACGTGCAAATGCGTTGCAAGCTCAACAGTAGCGCACTTAATCCGCTCGCCTATACCTCAACACAGTGGCAAGTGGTAGTAAAACGATCAAGCGCTCCGGCAGCGATAAGAATGCGGGTGATTCGCGCGAACCATAAACAAACGAACCCACTCACGACCCAGAACACGCTGGAATCTGGTGTCCGATAAAAACGAAGTGAAACCCTCTGTCTGACAGCGATAAGACGACACACAACCACCTACCTTTCGTCTTGCAATCCAGAAGACCCGTTCACATTCCAGCTCCTGTTCGATTTCGCGCTCCTTTAGCCAGATCTTTTCCAGCACCTGGGCGTACTCGTCCCGATTCTTTTCGCTCTCCACCACGTGGATGTACGAGCGCCAGTTGCTCGAGTTGAAGCCCCAGTGACAGGTGCGGATCTCCTGCGGCTCATGCTGGTGGCACACGAACTTTTGGGGCGAGAATAGCCCACGGCATTCGGCACACTCGATGCAGGTCGGTTCCTCGAAGCTGTACAGCTCCGGCAGGAACAAACCTTCGCCTTTGCCGAAGCACCGATGGTACACGCGGAACGAACCGTTCAACACACCACCGCCACCCTTCAGCCGGGGTCGCAGTTCGTGGGCCTGGTGGAGCAGCGAACTGCACAGTCGTTCCGCGTTCGTGCGCGTTATCAACCCGCACGTCTTGGCCGTGTCCGGGATGATGTTGGCGCGCTTAAACTCCTGCAGCTGTTGATCGGTACAGTTGTACAGGTAGATCATCAGCTCCTGGATGCTGCGATTGATCTGCTCCACGCTAAAGTCCATCAGGATGTTGTTGAAGATCTGCGGCAGACAGAGCCGCGTTTCGCCACCCAGCAGAAAGCATCCGATCCGCTTGCCTTCCAGCATTGTCATCTGCACGATGCCACAGTCCGGATCGGGTGTTGTCATGATCGGTACACCTGGGACCGGTGGTCCCATCGGTTGCTGTCTTGTTTGCTGCTGCTGCTGCTGCTGTACATCTTCGTCACTTCCAGCACGTGACGTCCCATGCTCAGTGCCGTGCGTGTGTTGATGATGCAGCGGAAGATGTTGCTGCGTGCCGGCTCCACCATGCAGATCTGGTGTATCCGCTCGTCCAACAACGATCGCACTGCTTGCCTTACTCGGGTGCACCAGCGACAGACCCGGACCGTGCAGACTCCGGGGCGCTTTGTCCTGGTACGTCTTCAGCACCGAGATGACGTGTGGTGGCACGTATTCCGTCATGTTTGCTAAACACTAACCCGTGTACACTACCGAACACAGCCGCAACAACATGTACCAACGTACGCGCGCACAAACACACACGCGCGCTCACCGCTATCGAAACACGCACACCCCTGGGCGCCTTTTTGCGCTGCACAAAACAAAACAAACGCAGCAACAACGCTGCAACCAAGCAAAACCAAAACAAAAAAAAAACAAAAGCCAAACTCACAAACGCCGCGCGCTACGAATTCAAACGATTCACTTTCGGCTCACGCTTTGCACGCGTTTTTCGGCGCTTTCTCACTCGCAGACACTCACTCGGCTCGAATCAATCGCTAATTTTTCCCTTTCTGTGCTATTCGCTCCGTTTTATGCGCAACAGAATTTTCCTTCTCGCATCCTTTTTTTTTCTTTTCTTTTACCCCGCACCCCTTTTTTACTTTCCCTTTTTTTTATTTCCACTTTGCACTTTGCGTAACAATACACTTCCTTACCGGGCACAATATCTCAACACTCAACGCAACGCACAACCCGACGACCCGCACACCACCCTTCCCGCCGCGTTTCTAAACACAACCTTCGCTTTTCCGCCTGCTTCGCGCTTCCGCCACTACAGTGAGTTGGGTTTTCCACGCACCGCACACGCCACCATTCACGCTGGGTCGAGGAGCGGGGTCGCTTTGGCTTTGCTCATTGCTCACTGCTGCTCACTGATCTGCTTCTTGCGGGTATCAGCATCTCTCACGCAGCCGTACCATGGTTGGCTTTCATCTTCTGCTCATCGCGATCATCTCATCGCGATCATCGTCGTCGCGCGATCAGCACGATCGTGTAATCGTTGCGGCTGATGATGACGCTGCGCGTCGAATTATTTTGCCGAGCCATCTTTTCTCATTTCCTTTTTCCTACAAACGGGGGGTTTTCTTCTTCTTCTTTTTTAAAACCCTTTTATTCTATATTTTGCTCGTCACACAACTCTCGTTCTCGCATACACGCACGCACATACACACACATGCACAGAATCTTCTTTATAGCTTTGATCACTTTACTGCGGTTCCCTTCTTTACAACGCTCTCGTATCCATCCTCTGGGCGCCAACCACCCGTTTCGCACCCCGTCGTCGGTCGGATGGGGATGGGGCTGGGGAGGTACGCTTTTCTGTTGCCTTTTGCTTTAACACCGCGCCAGACCACAAACGTGCGCACACAAACTAACGCCGAAGAGCATACGCACACGCGCTCTTAGCCGTCTGAAAAAAAGGGTAACAAGAGTACAAAACAAACTACATTATGCGCTCGTCATCCGGATGCATATATGTATATGTACATATATGCTAATATTGAAGACACGGGTATTCTGGTTTTGCTTCTAGCGTTTGGATTGTTTCCTCCGATCAAAATCCGAGTAAATGTTTTCTTCGCCCAGCTTTATCAGCTTGTATTTTCACCCACTTTCATACACAGCGTCAAACTTCCTTCGATGAGGTGGTAGGTAAAACGTGTTTTATTTTTGAACTTTGCATTTACTCATGGCCTACCATGTACCACATCCAAATTGCTCCTGTACGCACGCGAAGATAAGGGTGCATTACGCGAGAAGTACACCACCAAACACGCCGGTTTCCTACGACCACCCCGGATCCTGTAAACCACCCTTATAGATTCCACAGTTTTGCAGAGAAGCCGGCATTTTTTATTGACGTTAATTGCAATGGAAGACACAAATCTTTGTGCTTCTTTCTGTTAAATCTATTGCTTCAAATGCGTTTTGTGAAGAGTTTTCATAAATATTTGTTTTCCTGTTTCCAATGATCCTCGTAATTGAAGAATAAATAGTGATATTTTCGTTTTAAGGCAGTTTGGACGCCTTTTATTACACACCTCTTCCGAACATTTGGTGCAATTAGGTACTGTCAAATATTTTTTATGCTGCACTACAAACGATCTGATGCTGCATGCGTCATCTGTCATCAAAGCATTGATAAGTATTGCAAATGGCGGGTAGCGCGCTTTGCAGGGGATATCAACGACTTTGCACAAATCGCAAACATCGTCCAGTGTGTGGTGTCGATTTAATCAGTGTCTGGCCTTTCCTGGCAGACAACTAAAGCACACACACACATGCACACATTTTAGACAGATTGATAACAACGATCCGCGGTGTAATGTTGTGGCCTGTACGGTTTAATCTAGGTGATGCTTAGCCAGCAGTCCACTCTGACCCGTGTCGGGTGTAGGAATGCAAAAAAAAAGACACAACATAAAAAAAAACGTCACACAACATCATCCCCCAATCCAAGCCTCTCCTTCCCAACTCGCACACAAACAATGGTGGCGCACCAGGCACCGCGTGCGCAATTGTGCTCGTTTTTCACCGCAATCCACCCAAAACCCAGCACCTTCGCGACCCTCCCAAGGACCGACCGCTCTCAGCACTTACGCAACTCGACTTTTATTATAATCGCACACACACAAGCGCGCGCACACCATCCCCCGAGTCGTCACCCTCTCTGGTGTCGCTGCAGCAGAAGCTGCTGTCTGATTCAACCCTTCCCGTTGCGAGCGCACCCCTTCAAGAGGAGGATTGCCACTGGCAGGGCGGGACGGATTTTGGGGCAAGCAAGGGGATGGGAGACGGTTTGTAGGGTGGTGGGTCGCTACGGAATCAGTCTGTCTGACTGTCTGACCCCGTCACCGCGTCGTCACACGCACCTCAGAAACCACCTCACGCTGCTGTACCGCTCGCGCGCGCTCTCTCTCTCGCTCTCTCGCTCAGTTCAACGCATGCGCTTGCTTTTGACGTTTTGTTAACTGCCACATTCGCGGACGTTTTGTTTCGCCTACACTTACAGGGTTTGGCGTTACGGGATCGCTCTTACTTCGCGCTCCCCCATCAACAATGCACATACACACACGCACGCACACACACACAACCTAGACACACAGTCGCAACCTGTCTCGCACCCTTTCCCTCGGGTACTTTTTCACACCTCGCGCGCGCTCTTGTGTCCGACAGGCGGGTTTGAATTTTTCGGGGTTATACGCGAGAAGATTCGACGTTTCGCGCTGCACGAATGCAACGGGTTGCGGAAAACGGTGGTTGGCCCAGGGCCGGGTATGGTAGCCACTTCTTTTTTTCGCCAACCATCACTTCGTTTCCATTCCCCCCCTCGCCCCCCCCCCCCCCCATTACCCCCTAAGCCGTACGAACCATCTTTTATCAACCCTCCATGGGTCTGGTGGGTTGACTGCCGCTTCTGCGGAAATTGTGCATGTGTGTGTTTGTGTGCGTGTGCGTTTCGGCTACTTTTCTGCACCGAGCGAAACCATCCAGCGGCGGCGACAAACAAAAGTCTACCCAGTTTCCTGCTATACGGGAGATTTCGTTTCACCCTGCTTTAGCTTATGCTATACCGCACAGATATCACACAGCAGGCTTAGCAAAAAAAAATCCGAAAAAACGCAAATTTTCTAGTTCCGACGAACAAGAAACACTGGTTGCGACTAAACAGAAACGGCCGCACACAAAAAAAAACAACAAAACCACACCGAAAAGCACACGGTGAACAACACAGCAAAAAAAAACGATGCTCGGATGGGGTTATTTTTCCTTCTTCTAGATGATTTTCCTCCGTGTAAAGAGAGCAGGGCAGCATTCATTTCGGCTGCTTCTTTCGCGTAAACGCATCACTTTTATCCGCTTTTTACCGACAGTGCCGCGACCACTAGACCGTGTTTGCATGTGTGCAGCTTTCGGTTCACGGTTGTACAGCTTGTTCTGATGAGAAATTGTCGATTTTTTCCTTGCTGTTTTTCATCGATTTTACATTGTACGAAAATGTATGCAACTACCACTGCCAATACACGATACTGCTGGCCACCTTCCTTATGTACATGTACATTTGCACGCTCTAGGTGTATGCTTTCAATGAATTTTCTTCATTTACTCATCGCCCGAAATCGAAGCATGCATTTATTCACAAATGTGGTGCACTCGTAATTCGCGGTCAACACGGCTCTAGTGCAAGTATGAATAGAACATTTTTCTTTCCAAAAATGCAGCGTTCGAACACATTCCCTGTTCCACCCCGCAGTTTTGTGACACCACCCCCCATCTAACGCAACAACTTCCAACATCGTGCTACCCTCCTACTGCGTACTGTAATCACCCGATTTCCCGCAGAACACGCAGAACACTTTCCACTAGAATCACAAACCCGAGTGGCCACACTCTCACTTCAATGGATCGGCAGGTGTGAACAATTTGACGATGCCTACCTTTTTCTTCCGAATTTTGTTTTCCAACCTTCACATTTATTCCTCGGATGCACCACAGCCTCCCGAGATGACGGTGACTCCTCTCTTTGCGCAAATACTGTGCTGTTTGAAGAAACGCGACCCACGACGGTAGGAAAATTCACACGACAGCCAGCATACACTCGACACCCCGAACAACAACCGACTGATGTGTGTGTACATGCGCGACCGACACACACCGCACGCACCGTTGTGCTCTGTTCTCTTGCGTACTTTACACACACTACACAGCGGCTCCGCGGGTTTGCTATTATTCCGCTGGCGCGTCGCCGTCGAATTCGCAACTGTAGCCATCTCTGTTTCGTGCTTTGCATGCACAGGAGTGAGGGAGAGCGAGAGCTTTATCAAGCGTCGGTAAACACGAGAGAGTGGCGAAAATGAAGAGAATAAGCTGGGGCGAAAATTTATCGATGCAAGAAAGTACGGATACGGGTTTATATTTCAAGCAAGTGTTAAATTAGGAAAATTTTAAAAATATGTATATTGCGAACCGTTATAAATGGTGCATATAAACGACTTAAGAAATTTGTTCTAGCACAATATGTAAATAAATTATATACGCTTGAAGAGTTTCATAAAACACCGTTTAACGCAGAAGTTAAGTCATCGAATGAGGCACCATTTATTTGAATAAGTTCTGTTGTTGCTTATATCACTAACGTAAATACATAGATTTGACTAAGATTGTCTAGATGGAAATACTTTGAGAAACGGAATTGCAAACACTTATTTAATCACCATCAAGGGCTTGTTCATGATAGACTTAGCGAGCCCCATAGACGAAAGAGATTTCTTCAAGCCACGTTTGACCGGCATCGGTTCCATACTATTCACGGCGTTAATTCTTTTCCGAAGATCCCGATAAAACTCGAGCACCTTCATATTGGCCCACACTTGCCTCAGATCAAAATCAAGCACACGGATACTTTCGAGGCTCTGGGCACGGCTAAGGGCAACGTATGCCTGACCCGCCTCGAATACCTTCGACAGCGACAGCTCTACGCAGTCAAGCGTGAGGCCTTGGGATTTATGGATGGAAAATGCCCACGCGAGCTTGAGTGGAAGCTGTATGCGCGTCAATACCATTCCGGAACCCGTCTTAACGGGCCACTTTTCGTGTCGCACCAGCAGCTCGCGTTGTTTAAACTTGACCAGCGGTAAATCTTGCACAAAGTTTACCACTACACCTCGTGCCCCATTCACCAGTCCCTCGGCAATGTTGTAGTTCTTCAGCAGCATTACCTGGGCCCCAATCTTGAGCGTTAGCTTGGCCGGTGCCTGTAACATCATGTCGATCTGCTTGGTACTGTACGGATCGCTATCCTTCGCATCGAACGTTTTGGGTTCCGTTCGTAGGGCTTCGAGTTTGGCCTGATTGATTGCTTCCACCTCGCTAGTGTGGGAACAAAGTTGCGTTGCTAGAATGCCTTCGGATTCGATACGCTGGCTGGCAGTTTTACGCAGCCGTTCGCTAATTTCGTCCGTAACACGCCCGATGCGGATGCTGTTCAGGATGGTAACAAACTCTTGGTCACGCTGCCGATGTACGACCGTTAGTTCGTACGACGCTTGAATGCATTCTTGCCAAACTTTCGATTCGAAGCAAAACCGAACCCGTCCCGATTCGTCGTCCTGGTAAGCGTCCTGAGAATATTGACCAGGACGGGTACGATCCGGCAGGCGCCCGATCGGTGGCAGTTGAAAGAAATCGCCGCACAAGATCAGTTGAATACCACCGAAGGGTTTATCGTTCTTTCTAACGTATCGTGCCACAGCTTCAATTTTCTACAACAACAATAGGGTTAGACGAATTAATCAAAATCAAGTGTTCCAATCACCAATCACCACCACTTACCTCAAAGAAATCCGCTGCAATCATGGAAATTTCGTCAATAATCAGTCTTTTACATTTGCGCCATGCCTGGGCCGTATTCGGGCGAGATGCCTTTTCGTAACAGTTCTGCAACGTGGCTTCCCCCGTTCCAATTCCAGCGAAAGAATGTAGGGTAGTACCACCGATCAAACAGGCGGCCACACCCGTCGAAGCAGTTGCTACCGTACCGTCCGGAGGAAGAGTGGCAATGATCTTTCTCAGCAGAAAGCTCTTGCCCGTTCCAGCAGAACCGGTAAAAAATACACTCTTCCCGGACTGACATGCCGATAGAATACGTTTCTGTTCCTGGTTCAGCTGTACGCCTTCGATCGCAGCGGTTTCATCGACGGTTTCTTCAGAAAGTAGTTTTTTTGGCCTCGGACGATCACTAGGCGGACCATCGGATGGTCGCTTTCGCTTTTGCGATGGTGAAGGTGTCGTCATGGAGCCCTTCCCGAGGGCTAATTTCCGGGCCCGGATCAGTTCATTGGTCGTAACGGGGCTGATTTCATCGTACTGGTTGACTGATTTGCCTGCCAGTATTTGTGTGCGCGATTTCTTCAACAGTTCACTCTTGTTTAATGGTTCTTTCATTTCAGAGCTGCTGCCTTTGCCGTTCGTAAGCTTAACGAAGATAACCTTTAGAAACTGGACCAACAACCCCGGCGGTGCATTCGATAGGAACAACGTGCACTTTTCTTCGTTGAATTTGATGCTCGCCTTACCCTCAGACATGAACTTCGAATGCACTTGCACGCCTTTTAGCTTCAGCTGTATTGTACTATGCTTTTCCGCAGATAGCTCGAGGAACATCTCCTTCAGGCCGTTCCGAGCAAGCCTTAGCACCGTTTGTTTGTGGGCGAACTTTCGCATTGTAGTACCATGCGGATCGTTCCATTCTACGTTAACGGCGCAGGTTAGGGATGCATCATTTGGGTCCATATTTTTTAGATCCAAATGTTAGAGATTATTGCTAAATAAATTCAACAAACGAGGAACCAAGAACCACACGAGGACGAAAACTGATGCCAACAAAATGATTCCCACCAAGCGGGATTTAAATCTGACAGCTAACTGTAAACATAGCTGGGCTTGTCTACTGTCATTTTAAGCGATACCCAACGACCAAAAGCAGAGCGCATCATTAATAATTTCTAGAGGTAACGACTACGAATTTGTATTTAAAATATTCGCAACATAAATTAGGTTAAATATCAAATAAAATTAATATTAAGAAAATGCTACACGAACACTCCTTTCCGATAACTGGTTGGTGTATTTTTATCAAACTTAAAGCCAAATCAACATGCTTTCTCGTTCTGTATAATTTAATTTAATTTCTCTCTAAAGAAAGGCCTGACCTTTTTGTTTCGGCAAATTAAACTTATTTAACAAACATTTTCACATAATTTTTGTTCTATTTCGACAACAGAAGAGTAATTTTGTCAAAACAAAACAATTTCCCACCTTGTTAAGCTACCGGTTTCGTTAACAATTTTGTCAACAGGGAATGAGAACCGAAATCAGAGAGAGACACCGAAATTGTTAAATGGGTACACTCATTGCTGCCTCCAGTTTTGCAAATACCAATTCGAGCGGCTGCCAGAAAGAGATGGAAAGAGAAAACAAGCCGTGAGGGAAGAAGACATCAGCATCCAGTTATGTTTTGTTTCGCTCTAACGCTCTCCTCGAGTTACGCACTCACTGCGCTTCAGCTCACGTTAAAGATCCAGCACTGTATGGGAGGTTAAAAAAATCTCAACTTTCAACGGTGTCGGGTGTGTTGCCGTGTTCGCTGCGCGACGGGATAAAGTACATCAGTGTTGAAACTTGAAGTGTACGGATTATTTTCTAAAGCAATAAATTGTTTCACCGTGTGTACAGTTTAACGTAAATCGCTATAAATTCATGCTTCACTAATATAGTAGCAAGAAAGAAAAAAATAGTGATATACAGTAACCGATCAAACAGCGGTAGAAAACGTGTGTTCTGGTTGTGCTGTTGTGTGTGAGAATAGAAAACACGCACCAGTGTGTTGAAATCCTCTCGCATCCTCTACAACTCGATAACGATCTTGTACAAACGAAACAGCTAAATAAAAGTGTGTAGAAGCAAACTAGTAACTAGTGTGCGAATTTTTAGTATTCTAGTGTATGCGCGTGTGGGTGTTTGTGTTTTTTGAGAAGAAGAAAAAAAATTATTTCCCGAAGAAGAGTGTAAATTTCGTACAAGTTCTTGCAAGAAATAGGAGTAACAGTTCGCAACGAAAGCGATTGCAATTCCGGTGAGTGTGACGATCGATTTTGTGTGATTCCCCTTCGTTCGCCTGCAAGAAACAAAAACCCCGGATCGTGCAGATTGCAAGGAGCATCTGGTGAGTGGAGTTTTTTTTTCTCTCTGTCTTCTTCCTTGCTTCTTCTTCGTTCGGTGGTGAAATTATGCAGTGCTGATCTTGCACTCGGCCATACGTGGAGGCTGAAAAGAATTCAAGTGTTTGCTTCGTACAGACGGAAGTCTGTGGGTGAAATGAAATAAAGGATTTTTATGCAAAAAAAAACAACACCGCTGCAAACGTTCCCAATGTCGATGATTAATCCATTCACCTTGACTCGGGTGCATGCAAATGCAGTGCTATGTCACACGACTATTGATTGCAGTAGAAAATTGAACCATTTTTACCAAGTCATCATCGTCATCGGCGATCTTAAAGAATGATCGTGCTCGCGGCACATAATTGATCGTACGTGTATGGTTCGCTAATGATCGGTGGACATTATTAATGGTCCTTTATCATGTTTAAACCTTGCGCAGAATGCTGAAGTGCTATTGGGTGATCGTCCGCGAGCATTAAACGACGATTTGACGAGGGGCGAGGAGATCTGCTGGACGGAGAAGGGAGGAAGCTATATCTAAACCACCCGCCATGAAAGTCAATTTACTGATGGAAGTCAATTTGTTTGATATACATCTTGAAGAAACATGTTAGACTCGTTGTTTTTTTTTTTGTTTGAAGTCAATCTAAAAGCTTAAAACGTTTTACATCAACGTTATCGGATACGATCGTTACGAAGACAGGACTGAATAGTGAAATAAATCGTTGCACAAATCTTGATATTTTTTTTGTTGTTTTACTGTTTTTTTCTTTTCATTCTTGTCATGATGTATGTCCTGTCTTCTCATTACCACATCGTTAAAAGCCCAGTGTTTTCGGTGAACTTCAATGTGTGTTTACTATTTCTTCCGTTTATTATTCATTTGCTTGCCATGTGTGTGTGTGTGTCGGCTCGTGTTTTCTGTTACTTCATTTTGCATCCCGAGCTTGTGTTCCAATCATTCAAATCAATCCGGGTCGGCACTATTTATTATCTAGTGCCGGCAAGTTTACCAGCTCCTTTCAAAACCGCAGGCATTATCGCCACCGCACCAGTTCGCTTGTCAATCAAGTGGCGCGATAATGATACAGCCATAATGACGTCGATAGTAGTGAGCTTAACGCAACGTGCCGCTGCTACTGACCACTTCTAGCAAAAAAACAACATGCCTGTGTTTGAATGGCACAAAGCTGTAGCAACAAAAGCGTCCGATTGGCATAGTCACTTGTGGGCGCACAAGTACCACCGCGATGTGCTTCGATCCATGCTTCGATTCCTTACGCTGGTTTGTTCTGTTAACAAAAAAAAAACCTGCCCGAAACTGCCCTGTTCAACTTTTGCAGCAATTTTATGAATAATTCGTAGGGAAATGTAAAGCCAAAAGTTAACCTTTATACACTGTCTCCCTGATTTTTTGCACACTTTTCCTTTTCTTTCCTTCCGCACAGAAACAGAATTTGTGTGCCATTTTTTTTCCTTCCCATTGGTAACAAACACAAACACACATACACGCAACACAACCCCAAACAGGCCAATAACACACACTGAAAGCCCGTTTGCAATACGCGCTGTTCGCTACGCAAGACGAAAGACAGCAACGATGGTAACAGCAACGAACCTCGGGAATAAAAATCTTAAACCAAGCGAACTGCGCGCGTGTGCGACAAAAGTGCAATGAACCTGCACGCATTTCGCCAGAATAGCTTCTGGCCACAGTCTGGAGGATTTGCAAAAAAAAGAAATAATAATATAAAGAGGACAGAAGCGCTTTCGCGACCAAGCAAACCTCGGTGCTCGGTGGCGTTGCGTGTGTGCAGATTTGTTTCACTCCCGTTTAGAGGGGAACATCTTTTACACCATTCCCGGAAACCCGGACCGAATTGTTTCAAGGTTGAGACGGTTTTCCTTTTTTTTTGTTTTGTTTTAATAGCAATCGAGAATCTGCAATGAATGAAGGAAGAACCAATGGAAAGGTAACCGGAACTGAAGCTTACACTGAGTTTTAAATTTCACCCACAAGAGTCAACGAACGTTAGCAGGAAGGTGTGTGCGGCTTTAGGAGATTGATCATGCTCGAGGATCGCAAAACCTGTAAGAACAGTGCCGCCCAGGTTGTTTCGTGTAATAGTTAAATTGGTTGTAAATTAAGACCACGTTTGATGGTTCTCTAACAAATCTCGCTTCACATTGTTTCATTGCGTTTGTTTTACCTTTTTTTTTCTCTCCCATTCAACCTCATACTTGGTGTGCAATTTTGCTGTTCAATTCTCACTTTTTGATGGGAAAAGCAACAAACACTGCTAGCGGAACATCATTTTCGGTTCTCGGCTTCGTTGCGTTCTAATGGCCAGATGAAATTTGATGGCAGCATCGGTTTGTTTCATTCTCTCTCGGTGTGACGGGAAAGGGCCACAAAACCACCCGATGTTGAACATCGAAATAAAGTGTTATTACGACAAAATCATTACAGGTAGCTGGAATTAGAACGTGTAAAAGAATCGGATGGAGCTTGCCACAATTACGTTTCGTTCGTTGAGAAACTTTCCTTGCCTTTTGCCTATTAGTTGCATTTTTCTACGGCTGTTTCCGAATCATGTTTCTGTAGATAAACGCTTCGCGGGTACATTGTATCGTCATTAAAATGCCACCGGCCCAACAATCAGTGCTAAATGGCAGACTCTACCCGAGGGAAACAAAGCCAACAAAAAAAAACGTACAGGTGTACGCTAAATATTTTATTGTGATAAAATGCTAAAATCTTCCTCCTTATCCGAGCCAATGCTCGATTGTTTATGGTTTGTCTTTTGCTTGTGTCTTGTTTTTTTTTTGTTGCTCGTTGCTGCTGCTTGTTTTCCCCCGCTTAAAGGTTAGCTTTTCGTCCGAACCTGTCCAAAATTAACACGACACGTAGAACGAGCTACCTATTAGTGGCGTTAAAGCATTCGGTTTTAATTCATTCGTAGCCGGACCGTCGACATTTTGGGTCTGAATGTCACGGCAACTGACTGAAGGAGCTTAGGAATGTATTTTGGGGTGATTTTTTTTTTTGAACAATTGTTGATGATTTTTGTTAAACGATCAACGTCTGTAATGGGATTGATTAGACTGTGTTTAGAATATTTCATCATCAAGACAGTAAATATTTTCGTATTTTTATAAAGATGATCCTCGCTCTGTGGCGGCTAAAAAATCTCGAAATTATTAGTCTTTTATGTTATCTTTATTTTCTTCTTAAGCTTAATAAAAAAATGCCACATTCCGGAGAATAATCTTTTGGTGAAATACTTTTCACGATCACGAGCTGACGCACCATTTATCCGGGGGAGAAGCAACGATAACCCTTCTTGCTCTCTTACGGGTCAATGCACCCGTGGTAAGATGGGCATGCAATCGCGTTTGCTTCTTCCCTTCACATCCCAAGCTTCTCCGGTACAATCCGAAACGTCGAGTCTTTGGCTGAACTTCGTGCAATCTCAAACCTGCAAACAGCACAAACCGCCCCAGACGGCTGCACGGAACTAAATGCGATGGGCAAAACAAAAAAAAAGGTGGCGGCAGCAAATGGGAAAAGGGAATCTTTCTCAATTATAATATTTCGCGCTTCTTCTCCGTGTCTTGCTTTCGAACAAATTTTTGCCTTCGTTTTTTTTTGTTAAGGACTTGAACTCTTAATTTTCCAAATTCGATAATTACAACAAAAAAACTCCAACTCCTGCAACGGGAATCGCGTTGGTAACAATTCTCTTCGTGCCCGGAATTTTGCCTCCCTAATGATGATCGTTTCCCGCACCGTTCTCACCCCTGCCTCCCCAACGCAAAAGGTGATTGCGTTATGGTATCGGCATTGCGGTTTGCTTCGCCTGTAGTGCAAGGCCGATCGTACTGGGGTGCGTTGCGTTATGCGCGTTACTGCTTTGAAAAGCTCACCCCCGATGGTGTACCGTTCTGTTTTGCTTGCGTGTCTCTCGTTTAGCTCACGTGCCCTGATCTGATGGGGGCATTATTCTCCGGTGGTGGAGTGCATTCGGGATGAAGCGGATGAAGCGAACGGATGGTTTCTTGCACTGCCATCGCACAATTATTGTTGGTACGCGGGAAAAACACAAATTTCTTCCCCTCGGTCACGAAGCTTTCCGAACGGGCGAGAAAATTGTTCGCTGCAGCCACCGTCGCTCACTCAAGGTCGTTTGCGTTTGGTTGCGTGGAAACGAACTTGCGCTCCCTTTACTGTTCCCATCGTCTATCTGGGCGTGTACTGTTATATTAGGACGGTTTATTTTTTTTTTCTTCTTCCATGAGCTAGTGTTTTCCAACTCGCATTACTCAATACTGCCGGCGGATGTTTGATTAGTTGTCGAACGATAAAGTTTTTGAAGCACATATCCACCCCACAAAAACCCCGACCGACGTTTGGCATTTTTGGGAGGGGAGCGTAGCGTTCTTTTTCTTGTTAGTTAAAGTAATGTTTGAAAAAAAATCTCACAAATTCCTAGCTCCATTTGTTCGATGTTTGGAAAATGGTTTTCGAAAACCAATCCGTGGGTGTTGGATGGCCGTCAGCAGCAAAAATGCTAATTGGCTGTGATAGTGAGCAGCCGAACAACCTACACGCTGGGGTTGTGTATAGCTTACACTGCTGTCTCATTGCAACACAATGAACGTGGCTGCAGAACTTGTTTTCCGTGCGGTTTTAAGGGGTGAGTGTGTATCCAATCAAAAGCTTGAAAAAGAAGGTAATTTTTGGGGGGTTTTTTTTTAAAAAGAAAAACATCCTTATATATTCCATGATTAGCTTGCTTATATGAGAGTTTCCTTATTCCAGAGACAGTAAAAGAAAGTACTGAAAAATACTTAAAAATATGTTTTTATTAGGCTTTGCAGGGACGTGATAAAAAAACGTGATATACGGTATTCACTGGTGTTTTTCCAAAAAAAAGAAACATCAAGAAAATTTATTTCAAAATAACCTAACCTATGAGAAATACTACTAAATTGTGTAAATACTCTGCCAAAATATTTCTATTCTTTAACTCTAAATCCCTCTAAATTGTATGTGACTGTACCGTCGTAAAGCTCCACCAACGTCATTTTGCTGATAAACCATTTTAAACGTACAATTGCAGCGTTGTAAAACGCTCATTAAATGCTTTATTGTTACTTCCTGTGGATGTTGTTGCATAACGCGTAAACAAGAAACACTCACGACCGACCTTCGAGTACTACGAGTTCGGAGAAGGTCGTTAATGGAATCCAAGAAATCACACATACACACCCTTTTTGCTACAAGAAAGTAGTCGCCCCCACCCCTCCCATCATCCCCTGACTAGTCATAATGACTAGTCATGGCAACCCCTTCGTCACGGTGACATACGATGCTAACGACACTTAATTAAACAATTATATCTACTCACTGCTATAAATGTCACCCTTGCATTTGCGGTATTATTGAAAGGTTACAGTGATTATTTCTTCTTTTAATAAGAAAAAAAATATACATACAAAATGCTTTTAATGTTGCATAATATGTTTGCTTTCTTTAAAATGTATTAATTTTAATAAAAATGTCACAAAATTAGCTTGGCCATGATACTTATTGCTGGTCTAGTTTCACCACAACTGAGGCACAACAATAACAACCGATAATTTAAGTCCTCCTTTTCAGCGTTTTATTATCCGCCTCATCATCAACTGGGCTTTCGCGAAAAGAGGCGAATAAAGATGACGTTGTTTTGCTGTTAATGATAAGACAAACGATCATGCCATTTACATTCTACCGCTAGTTTCGATAGAATCTCACTTCATTATGAGCGCTCAAATGATCACCTTAAGCTATCCCCTATAAATATGTCATCAATGTGGGAATAGAATCAGAAACAAGATAGGGAAGGTAAAAAAACACGTGAAAACAACACAATCAGCCAGGTGAATCAATGATGGGAAGAAAAGAACCCGATCACTATCTTGCCACACTCTCCACCAGTAATGGAATGGTTCCGGGATGAGTTTGGCAAAAAAAAAAAATCACCACAACATCGTCACCGAAGCCGTTAGAATTTTTCGGACCTTGTCAGATTTTTGTGTTCTTCTTCTGCCAAGCACCTTTTAACCACCAACGGGGTATGTTGCGGAATGGTGTCGATCCCGTGTAGATCATGTTCGATTTGAGCCTATCGACCGTGACCGATTGTACTCCCAGGCTCCGGGTGCGTAGTTTATCGGCGATCGGCTCATTAATCTAAGAAATTTTGGATTTTCATGGGTTTGGGAACTAGAAGTTCACCTCCGACCCTTCCCCTCGCTCCCCTTCATCCTCTTAATGGACCTTGAAGCATATACCGCTTATCATATTCCACCACGAGACATGGGTTGGGAGCGATGAGATTATTAGAGTTTCCGGAAGAACTTTTTTTTTCGATAGTTTCATTTTACTTCGGCACCGCCCTTGCCCACATTGGAGAGATTCATCGAAAAATAAAGTTTCCCGTTAGGGGTTTACTGCACACCATTGGCGGACGTAATAAAGAAGTTTTTCTTTCTTGTTATGCTAACGCCCCTAACAGAACTCCACCAAACAAGTGTCTCTATTTAGGGTCGGAATGGTTAAGAACTTTTTTTTTCTTTTTCAAAATTCTCACAATAACGACCCTGGATTGCTAATATACGGGGCTTTTTTGCGATGGGACGATTTATGTTCGGTAATTTATTGCCATTACTTTTTTGGAACCGTCGGATCGTGCGCGATTCTTAGCCGCGATTCTAATGTCGAAGAAAATATGCAAGCGCCCAAAGAATGCAAATTTTCTAAAAACCGACTTCAATCGTTTGCCTTGGCGCAAACTCGCACCGGTTGAAGAAGAAGGTGAAACGGTTAGAAATTATTAATAATTTTTATTCCCTTTTTTCCTTCTCTGTGTTCCGCGTGCGCACATGCACATTCCGTGCGGTGTAGAAAGGTGTTCGACCCTTCGCGCGCCAAGACTTTGAGGCTGGAATCACCGTTATAGGGCTGCATCGGTCGTCCGCCGTCTGGCGGTGTGGCTGTGGTGGGTAGGTAACGGTGGTAGTTGTAAGAGACGTGTCTAGGTTAAGACTGACCCGCCTGATCACGTTCTTCTCCGGTCCTGGAACCCCATTCGGTCGTCTGGAACACCGGTTGGTTTGAGGCAGGTTTGGCTGGGAAACAGACTTCGTCCATTCGTGCGTTCACAGAGACGAAACATTAACGAAGGGCGTGGAATGTAGCGGCGTTGGTGTCGTTTACCTTGGGAGACGTATAGCGGAATGGTTGCTTCAGAGAAATTCTGAATCGAATGATAGTTTTTCGGAGAAGATCCGAAACCAAAATTAAGCTTATCTGTAGATGGAGTTGGGTTTCTGGATGGTGACGCTTATGACCCACAAAAGTAAAGTTGTGACCATTCTTGGAACGAACCAGACATGTACGACAAACTTAATGTCCCGAGACAGTCACCTTAAAATGTGCTCGATTAGTTCCCATTTAAGTAGACATTTTATGTCTCCCTTAAGAAAAAAAATCATCTTTTCTCTTTTCCCGAGCAGGTGAGTTCGTGCTATGTAGATGGGCCCAACTTTATTGACACAGTTCCAATAATACCGATGTAAATGTCGAAGGTATTTGTGTTATGACAGCATCGTGTGCAAAAAAAACCAACGTCAACTGGACCTCACTATCTGCCGATCTTTTGGTGCACAATTATCTCACAAAGTGAGAGGACCGCATGAAAGGATCCAGTGTGTGCTTACGAAAAGACTTTGAGTTTTGAGCAGCTTTGCGTGAAGGAAAAACTCTTCAGCGATCTTCTATCATTGTATCACTATCTTCGGTTAAAGATCGAACAAGGTCTCCACTGTCGTACACGGTCGCATTTCGTTCAACAAAACAACAAAATATCAAAACGCACGGCATCCAACCACAGCCACTTTCTGTGAGAGGGATGTCCAAGCTTATCGTACCGGCAGGTATTGCGCCAACACAGGAAGGTGACGCCACTCGAAAGCAAACCTTCACCCGAGGAAGCAATCCTCATCATCATCGCCGTCACTCTCATTTCCTGCCGCTGTGGTCGCACTGTCCGACCGAGCCACCGAACAAAAATGTGCCATTTAATGATGTGCTTGCATAATGGTTGAATATTTCGACCGAGTCGTGAATATTTCGTGACGGCGCCAACTGAAGCACCACTGCTTTTAGTGGCCGTTAGATTCGGAAAGGATTGTACCTTATTTTTAGTAGAGGAATCAGAAGGGGTTGAGAGATCGAGCGAATTTTTGATATTTTAAATACAATATTTCCAAAGAAAAGAACTTATACATATATAGCGACCACGGAGTCGCTACAGGGTGCTAGAATGATATGAGTTCACGCTGAGACAAACAGCCCTTATAAGCTGCATTGAAACATTTCCTGTTCGGTTATCTATTCGATGAATAAAACTACTTGTACCACGATATGTGCGACAACGTGCGAGATGTTTTCCCGCATCCCAAGACGGCGGTGTAGTAGGAACTACAGGTTTGGTACAGGTTTTAATCATTCCAATAGATATTCCCACAGTGTCTAAGATTAGAAAACGCTGACCATCGCGAAGGCTTCGTACATATTCTTCCATCGTGTTCATCTAACCATCGGGCGATCATTGTAGCTACTACAGCTCCTACCATGGACCTTCTTGTGATTGCAACATCTGCAACTCCACAAGACCGGCTTTTCCGTCCAGCAGGAACCAGGAACTACTGAAATCTCCCGCAGCGTTTCCCTTCGTTATGGTAGTCAGGTATTGGTTTGAACTTGCGAGATAACCTTGGCTCCGTTAAGTGACAACGGATGTACGCCGGTCACGGCTCGGTGGAAGAACAACGTTCTGAGCCTCTGATGATGCTGATACGCTCGTGGAATTCGCCATTTTCTCTGGTACATGAGGTCAGCCTTAAATCCATTGCCGGGTGACGTACTGGTAGATAACGTGACGTCTACACGAGAAACTTGTTTTTTAGAATGTAGCCACGTACATGGGGGTGGAGAAGAACTGGATGGGGAAGTCCGAATAATCAATATGCTATCATCTTACCTAAGCGTCCATTGCTGCGAAGCGGTATGAATAATGCTATCGGATTGTGGATATCTTGTATGATTCGTGGAATATCAATTGGTGTACATTAGTATAATGGCAAACCTTCCCATCACAATTTACTCATATCTGTTTGCTAACTTTTATACTGACGTCACCCTTTTCGGTGATTTTTAAGCATAATTCCTCGCAACTAAAGCTAGCTAGAATTCTTCAAACTTTTAAAAAGCTTGGAATGTACAAGATGATGGCAAGCATCAATCCACTAGTGGCACTAACTTTTACCTCTGCAAAATCATTCGATTGGTACGTTTCTCCCCTTCGGAAGTGACCCATTTCCGTACCATTCCGTACCACAATATGTTTTCCGGTCCGAAGGGTCTCACCTCGACTCGGGGCCAGTAGCAGCAGTAGCAGCAGCATTCCCGAAAATGTTTGTCCGCAATGAGGTCAGGCAATTATTTCGCTCTTGCTTTTTTCCACCCGGTTCGGTACAGACCCATTCCGGTTTGAACAATCGCCATACTATGAGGTCGATGAGATTTCCCTGCATGACTCTCTTCCTCCGTCTGTCCCCATACTGTCGTCCGTGTTCCTGTCCACCACCGGTGATGCCCGTTTTCGGAAACAATTCCTTTCAATCCTAATGGATGATTGTTGTTGTTGGGCAGCGTGGAGGAGGTCGCGAGCCAAGAGTTAAACGTGACGGAAATTGGGTGCGAGATAATAATGCTACTGCGAGTCTCGGGAACATTGGGGTGAGTTTGCGAAGACTCAAATGTGACTGTATTACGTTATGTGTGCGGAACAGTGAGGAAACGGCGAAAGGCGATAGAAAGAGGCGCCTGGCCGAATGGAGTGTACGGAACAGCTAAGATCAGCTGTGAACGCTACATTCTACATGCTTTCGTCACATTTGAAAGAGTTTCAGAGGTGACCTCCAATGCGCGGATCGCTCACGTACAATCGAACCTGTACATCTGCGTCTGGGTGTACTGGACTTGGACGGTTTTTCCAGCGTGCATGTTGCCTATTTGCTCAACAATAACTTTACAGTTACAAAGCTCTTCTTTCACACTGGTTTGGTGATGTGCGTTAACTTCCCAAGCACAATGCCATATGTGTAGGGCCGAGGGTTTTTCCCCCGCCGGTGTTCATCGCTTCGGGAAGGGAAATGGATCGCAAACTAGGTTGACCTACATCCGGCGAATGGATGTGACAACGCACAGACAATTTCACTGGATCGCACTTACGCAACCGTGGAAGCAGCAATAGCTCCAGATCGTTGGATAACTGGATGGCACGTTACAATTATCGGTATAAACGCTCCTTACCACTTATAGAAGCCATATCGGCATGAAAGAAGACAGTTTGCTGAGCACCGTGTAAACCCGATTAGCAATGTGTCACAAAGTGTTTTAGCGACAATCATCTTCACGAGTCCATGCGCACACCCACAAGCAATGTCGTGAGCTAACGCAAACGCTAATCAAACGTCAGAGATAAGCTCCGTTTTGTACGTGCAGGAATAATCTTGCAAGAACCGGAGCCACGACAACTCCCACGATCGGTTTCGTCGATCATCCAACGAACGCTCGCCCGTTGGAAGGTAATTCGTTGAACCGCACACGAGCATTTAGTGTATCCGCTGGAGGCTCCTGCAAGCTCTGGAAGGAGTTGCCGTACGCAAGAAGGGTGCGAGCAGAGCAATTAGCCAAACTGCAGCGCTAATTACTGACATTTCGCTATCGTAGCCCCCCCGCCGTACAAATGGACTCGGGCGCACTGCTTTATAAACTATGTGCTAATTTCTGATCACACGATTCGCACGTCCCTTCGTTGGAAAGAATGATTTGGTTCGCACGCTTCGCAGATATACCACCTTATGGGAAGAGGGTTGAGTAGGAATAAGTATTTAGCTGGAAGTGCCTCACCAGATTACCTTATCCGACACCTTCCAGGACCCGCCGGTAAGTTTCGCAAAAAAAAACGAGATCCATCAAATCTATATATACAGCAAGAGTGTTTGAAGTCGGTCAACTGGATGCTACGGCACAGACAGTGCCATGCATCTATTCTCCGTTCAAGGAAGACGTCTTCCGAATATCCACTTTCCACTTCGAAGCTATATCCCCTTGTACTGGACAAGCTCCCAAGACCGTGACAATCACATCGTGGTCTGTTCAATCGTATCTTCGATGGCTTCTTTCTCCCGGGAACAACAACCCTCGCCAGACAGTGGAGAAACCTTTTTGCGCGTGGCGTTGATACGAACGGCCGGCTGGGCCGTTCGTCTAACCGGTTGTTGAGGCCCCCAGTCCATGTACACGTGTACGCGCCTTAGTCTTTGGAACGTGCGAGAGCCTGGGATTGCTGGGAGTTCACTTAACTGTGCCACGTTAGCACCATCCAGCAGGTCCAGCAGAACACGAGAAGAAGGGTGGCATCGATTGCATAATGTCTCGTGTCTCCAACATCCAGCGGCCTTCCATGAGTGGTGTGTGTGTGTGTGCGCTTGCTTTTTTTCTGCTTCGCGTCATCAAGTTTTCGTATCTTGTCGCTCGCTGCTCCTCGAAGTTGGTAAGCTGTTACCGTTGCCGGTGCAAACCACTTCTCAAGGTTGTTTTGGTGCGGTGATGCAGCTGTCCAAAAGACCGTGGCTGTAGGTCCCCATCGTTCCGGCTGTCGTGTCCCTCTGTCTTGCGGTCGACAAAATGGTCTCTCCGGAGGCGGAGTGCGTAACAGAGTTCCGCGAACCGTCGAAGGGACCGTGAAGAGGCACAGTGAAAAAGGTGGTCTTGTCTCACGAGACACTGTAAAGTTTGCCAAGGGATTGATGGTGGTTAGTAATACCTTTTTTTTCGTCCCATCGTTGATTATATAGCAACTCCGTTGAATTTATTCGTTGCATTCGAAGGTTATTTTCTACATCTCGTACATACTAAGCGATCATCATTTACATGAAGGCTGCTTGAAGGTCTCCTTTGTGTATCACGTTCTAAGTACTCCAGAGATCCATTAGGTACAGAAATTAGCTTTCTGTCAATCGATGTCCGGACCCGTTCGCATCGATTGCTTTTTCCCATAAATGTATGATTTATGATGCTGACAGGTACAATATTTTGTGAAAAATAACCACACAAGAATCGTCGGTCGTGCATCTTCACCAGAGTTGAACACCATCTGGGATGAATGTAATGATATGGAACTCACCGCATTGCCTGCCATTACATTGACCATCCTATCAGGTTGATTAATGGGTTGTGCAGCGAGTGTCATTGTACGCATTCCAGTTTCAGTACTGCTACTCGTACCACCACCAACCGTTCAGAATCTTGCAATCATGTGAGAAACTCTCGAAAGCTGTTAGAAATGACTGTGACGTACGACAAATCTATATGTGTAGCGAAACCTATATATTATCATTACACATACACAATGATTAGCTGTGTATTATAGGTCGAACGGCAATTATTATGTCACCCGTGTGATACACTCCCGATAATCAACGTTGTCCTAATATTAACTATTGTCGTGAAAATTACATGCCCAACCTACCAACCTATACTTTTTTTTTGCCCGGTTCAATATCATCGCTACATCACCGTGTTGTCTATTACCACTTGTTAGCCGATGCTCTTTGAACTCCCAGCTCGTGCAGGACAATCTCCCGAGTAACATACATAACACTGGAACACTCCTCTTAGGCACTGGGATTGGTGTATCCCGATAATGTCATGTTCGGCCTCGTGTATATTATACAAACGATGGATACGAGTGATAGTATGAACCGAAAGCTTCAACTTCCTCAACTCCTCTCCCTACGTCTCGGAGTGTCTCTTTGCGTTCCATTTAGTTTTCAATTTGTTTTACTACATCGATCGATACAAAACGTCGCTGCTTTAATAAACTTATTAATTTCACTAATCTCCAGACGGGCGGACGTAGAGCAGTTCCATTAATCAGCGGCTCGTTGTGTACCTATTTTGGAGCACTGCTACAAATCCAGTGATCAATCTGGCGGTGATTTTAAAGCATATACGCCGGGAGGGAAATGTATGCATTGAGCCCACACATATACAAACATGGAATCTTCGAATCGTTCGAGCGATTGGTGTCGACGATACTTCCTACTCCAACGTCTGGTAAACGGGGGAAACTATTTGTAGGTCTTTCTCTATGCGTCTGCGTGTGTTTGTACAGTGCGGGCAAGCGAGAAGATTGATATCTTAATTACGATATCCAAGGCAATTCATGGTATCCAGACCCGCTGGATCCCGTACCACTGCAACTTGCCATTGGTTCTCGTAGCGACCCCGGTGCAGAATGTAATGTTGGTCTGTTGGTCGAACATTTTCCTTACAAGATCACTTTCAGCGATCGCGCTTTTCTATTGCTCGTTGATGCTCACTGGCAAAATACCTGCAGTGGGGCCCAGTGTAGCAAACGGGCGGAAAAGCAACGATAGACATGTGCTAATAAATATTCAAATTCAATTTCAAACCAAACCTACTGCTGGCTACCGGGCTAGCCGAGCCCCTCCGGCACTAACGGATAGTGGTTGGCTTTACATGCTAACTTGGCCAGAATTTGCCAATTCGAACGGTACCCTTACACTTATGCTAAAGTTTATTGGATCCTCTGCGGTGCTCAGATTACATCATCCTCTTACGGGTCCTTAAACCAGCACCGTCATGTTCGAAAAATTGTGTGTTGTTCGGTTTGGAACAAGAATCCACATCCCGGTACCACCATCAGCTCAACAAAGAGCGAAAGTACCGTAGGCTTAATATGTGTTTGTTGTTGGTACCCCGTGATGCTAAAAAAAAAGGAGTCCCAGTCCTACCCTTGCTCGCCGATGCCTGTCTCTCGGATATCGGCTAGATTTATAGACGAGTCCAATGGAAAGCCCGCGACCGCGAAGTGCTTCGGCGGGACCATGATCCCCCTGGGGTGGGAAGGAAACAACGGTCGACCGGTCGGCAGCGTTTTATGGACCAATTTGACTAAGTACTTTATTGCACTTTGGATCGCGGACCTATTATTCGTACCACCGACCCGCTCGAACCGTGCGTCAACTGAGGAGGCAATCTTGGTGGTACATAGCCGCATGCGAAACCTGCTCGATCTCCCGGGTCGATGGCAATAGAACGAGCTGGAAGAGCGCTTTACTTTACTCTGGAATTAATTACTGACGTTTAAGTGATTTTTATGGTCATATCGATTGTGCTCCACACAATATGCGGGTGACGACCTGTTTTGACTTGCATTTATTAGGCGTCGCGGGCTTAAAGTGGTCTATGAGTTGGAGGCGATTTTTTAATAGAGCAACTAGTGGAGATCCTTGCTTGATCGCTATTTCTCAGGTATGCCAATCGTTAACTCCCCAAGGTCTGTTATATCCAGAGATCCATTTCCACCCCATTCTTCGGCCATGCTGCAACGTCACACATTCCTACGTCTGTGTATAAATATTAAGAAAATGTGCACATGAAGCGCTACGACAAATATGTACCACATGATTCTGCTACCATTGGTATCGAGTTGCTTGAGTGGCTTGAAAAATACATCTGTTTTATCCAACCTCCCACAGTTTGTGGGAGTGAGCCGTACTACAGCCAATAGTTACCACCTTGTCCAGTATGGGGTGTAGGGTCTCCACATTGGGGAAGTGTTTTGCATGTCTAGCTGCACCAGTAATTAATGTTTCTCATTATCGACCAGTGTCGTAGTCACTGCTGTACTGTTTGCTACTGTTACTGTCACTACACGCTACACGTTCTGTCCATCCTCTCCCGGGCGTCCTCCCCAAGCGTAAGAACTGAACATTTGGCATCAGTTTGACACCTACACGGGGTCTCGCTCGCGTACTACACGCAGCATTCCCCTGCGGACGCCCTGGGGAGCGATACACATATGGGTAAATTGGTGACTTAATAAATGATTGCCAACTAGCGGATGATTTATGGAGCTTGCAAGACTTCACAACTGACCTATCCTAAACGCGATGCAAGCACACTCGGCTCCCTTGCACACCTTATTGAACCGTGTTCCGGAACCTCCTGTGTTTATGGTACGATCGACACGCAGTTTTGTTCTCTCACCCAGCGGGCATCCATCGAAGGTAGCGCCAATTAATGGTCACCATTTCTACCCATGTGCTGCCGGTAAAAGAACTGGAAGGTTATTGTGATTGTATGGTAATGCATTTTGGATCGTGCACCGGCGAATGGGGCCCTCGGGATACTGGTCCATTACGTCTGTAAGATGTAAATGTGATGGGATGAGTGATGCATCTCACCAAATGGCTGTTGAACCCTTTTTTCTTTTTACTCGAGCGAAAGCTTTCCATCTCATCTTTAGCCTTAGTTTACTTCGTCACTTTTTGCCTAACGATGCGTTTTCTCGTCCTTTCTCGTTTCACTCTCTTCGTGCTTCAGCTTGCTGTAAAGTTTGCATTATTTTTCACATTCATCTTTTTCTGTTTGCAGAACCGCAGACTCCATATCGCAAAGTGAATACAGACCCGTGAAACTTCTTGCGCGAGTTGTGATCTCTAAACGATCGACCGTCAACTGTGCGCAGCATCCACTCCTGTCCACTTCCCGCTACGGTCAATCCTCATCCTGTCTCTAAGGTCAGTCAGCAGTCTTGTGTTGTGCCCTCCGTTGCGAGAGTAAGAGACAAAACAGTAACAAAAAAAAACAAGCCCTCAACTCAAACTCTCACCTATCATCTTGCCAACAGTAGTAGCAACTGTAGGTGCTACAACACCGTCACTGCGCACTTTAATGCGTATGCGCGCGATTATCCACGGACCAATTTTCAACCCCTTTCCACCCTTTTTGGAGTCATGCACCCCTACGGGAGTCGACAGTCTGTAAAGCAGTCGAGTCACCACATCATCACCACACGATCCATTATATAATTGTAGCTCGAAGGGGTCGTCACCACCGTGTGTGCGCCACCGTGCCGTTTCTGGCCTCCATTTTTTCGCCACTGGCCCCACACACACACACACTCTTACGCGCTTGCATACCCACCGTACACCGATCGACGTTGATTGGCATCGACTGATTTCGTACAATTATGTCTAACGGTGATCTCCGAAGAAATGAGCTTCTGTTTCATTCGAGATCTAGTTTTTTTTCCTAGCTCCCTTTTTTTTGAAGATCTGTTTGATTTCCCTTACTGGCCAAGCACACGGATTACACGTTGGCAACAGTTCTTGAACCATAGTGATTTATCATATCGGTTCGCTCAAAACGATATGTGTCGATTACTTGCTCGTGTTGATGCGTTTTTATTTATTTATTTATGTCTCGTATCTCAACTTGACGCATGTGGAACGATCGAAAATCAATCATCCGGATTAGTGTGGCGTACAATCGCGAGATGAAAAAGCTGATTGATCATTTCCAAATGTTTAGTGATTTTTTCCCCGCAATCCGATTGTCTCTAATACACCGAAAAAATGGGGTCTAGTGTCTATACGCAGCATTCGACACCATCCGTTCCAATGTGTGTCAGCAACACAATGAAGAAAGGGTCCGCTGTACCGATTATAAGTTCGAGCAGCCCTATTTGTACTCTCTTTCTACAGCATCAGTTGTGGCTATGATTCGTAGCACGGAATGCATTCGTACTCCAATTAAATTCCGTTACTCAATGCGCTCATGAATATTCAACGCTTCGCGGTTCCGCGCCATAGTTCGAGTCCGGTCGGCCTTGCCCGGGAATGGGGCACCCCTAGGCCCATTCGTCGGGTTCGTCGCCTGGTGTGTTCTATCCTGCAATCCCAATATCCGATACCTTTCCGCGAAACCCACTGGCGTTATTAATTTGATCATTAGCAGCAACGGCATACAGCTGTGCCCGGGTCCGCTCACGTGGCTTCGATGTCGCGGATGACCATTTGCCGGAACATTCCCACTGGGACAGGTTATCGTTTTTTGTCGGTAAGGTATAACGTTTCTCGATGCCATTTGTTTCTCTCCTCGTGATACCAGCAAATCTATTTCGGGGAGCAGATTAATCTAGCAGTGGTTTTGAGCTCTTCTTGCTCAAAATCCTTTCCCAAAACAGATCGATGAGCGCAATGTTTCAGAAGCTTCTGTCGCGATATGAAGCTCCTTTTTCTCTAGATCATTTTTAAAAGACACAAAATTTTCATAATTCAATCATTAGTTGATGGCTAAAAAAATGCTTTCATTGCCATTGCCAAAAGATTTTTATCCATTTTTATTTCCCTCTGTGAATGATCATTAGTATGTTTCGTTTCATCCATGCATAGATTATGCATAGGTGTTTCAAATGCCCAGTTGGAACGAAATTAAACTGCTGTTTCCTCCGTGGGACAACACATATATACGTTAGGTTAGTCAGATCCCGTGGCGAAGAATTAATTTCGCAGTCTTAAAATGAACAGAATATTATCTTCGTTTGCCAAAAAACTAAGAGATTATATTTAGGTGATGGTTCTCAGTTTTACCATGCACACTTTCTAATTAGAACACAGCTATAGGGGAGGATTGATCGAGACCACCCGGGAGGGAAAACCAAATTTGTCCGTTTAATGTGTAAAGTTATCTTTTATAAAGAGGAGAAAGAATGTGTTTCTATATGATTTTGTTTGGTTTAACGTTCCACAATAGATCGACGAGTGGCTGAGCTGGTCCAGTAGGGAGGCGATGGTGAATTATAGGAATTGTTTACTATCCCGCTTCCAACTATTACCATTGTGGCATTTATAAATCCCAACCCTACGCTCGTGCAAACTCAATCGACCCATAAATGCAGTTCATTTTTTTTTGGACAATTATACGCTCGTTTAGCTTTACGCCTGCCGTACAAAAATAAAAATAAACCCCATCTACCAAACCGACTCGACGGCTAAACATCGATCCGACCAGACATAGCAGACGGCAAAAGGTCGAAGCTAATGTGAGGATCGCTAAACACCGAGTAATCGATTCCGCTGGTTAATCGAATAAATAAAATACAATCCGCCCCAAAACATCACCATCGGCTAGTGCTTCCAGTCACGTGTAGAGTGCTTTTTAGATAGGGTTGAAAGTGAAAAAAAAACCCGGGGAGGGAGTGTGCCATATCAAGATTTGAAGCCCGACCGACAGGAGTACCCATGTATGTTGCATCCGTTACACGCTGGTTGTATGAAACCTCGAATGTGAATGTCGCGAACGTGGGCTTCTCCTTCGGCTGTGGTCGACTGACTTAAATGTGCAACCAAGCGTTACCTCCCGTACCACCCGTTTCTGGGTGCGTGAAGAGGCGAGTGCGAAATATTAGGTTTTTTTTTCTCTCGTTTTTTGCTGAAATTGATTTCGGTCTTGAGCCCACGAGCAAGAGGAACGGGTCTCGGTTGCATCGTTGTTCCCCTTTAGGTGAAAAATTTCGCTTTCGCAAAATGCAAATCGCATTCTCAACCTTAACTCTGTTGCAAGTTGAATTGCATTTCGTGGTGCTTGGTAACGATTAGCATTATGCTTAGCGTAATTGTAAATTATTTTTACATCCTTAGGTCAGGGTAAAACGTGCGGTTTCACTTCGATCGGCTGGCGTAGGCATATTGGAACAGATGACTAATTCTAGCAATCGATCGATTGACGGCAACCGCTTAGCGTCATAGGGTGATTCCGTTTTACGACCATTTATGGGAGGATGCTTTCGTAGTGAAGTTGTTGACAGTCTTGAAGTGTTGAAGTGGTTCAGCATGTGCTTCCCTATCGGGAATGATACCACCCTCGTATGGGAATTAGAACACTCGAATTCACAGCGATCGATATTGTTGTCGGAAAACACTTTTCCTGCTGATTGCACTATTGCTTTTTTGGGGGGCTGGATGATGATCATGTATTGTTTGCACACTCGTCAAACATTGCGCACACACACGCAATCGAACCACCAACAGTTACACAGCGGCAACAGTAGTAAGCAAACCGTAAACATATGTTTTCCTAAAAGCGTGAAAACCGTACCGCCTGGTTCCCGTGGGGGGTCGAAGTGGTGCGAAGTTTTTCTTTCCTCTGCTACCATACTGGCTACGGTTTTAAAGCATACCGGCAACCCCCCAGCAAGAGATAATGCGGTGGGTCGGAAAAATTAAAGCAAACATTAAGATTCGAACGGTTTTTGCAATTGGTTGCAGTCGGTGCATTGATGGTGTTGATATTGGCAGGTGAGCCTAGGAAGGCAGAGAGAGAGAGAGAGAGAGATAGAGAGAGAGCAACAATTTTGTGGGTCAAGTTACAAAATGTTGCATTTTGTTTCTTTATTTGTTCATGCTTTTCCATGCATCCCTGTGCCGATGTTTGAAATTGTTTTCTTTTTGATTTTTTTTCTGCTTCGAAGGGTTTTGTTACGCGCTAGTTTGACTGCTTTTGTTTCTTCTCTCATGTTTATCTCATCGCGCTTGATCTAAAATAACATTTTTTTAAACATTTTGTTGTCTTTTATTTTCACATCATTTTTGATTTTGTATTTTTTTTTTTCATTTTTATTTACCTTATTTCTTTAGTTCGTTTGTTTCTCTTTCATTTGTTTCAATCTTTCAAACAATTTACGTTATTCTTTTATGTGATTATTCATTTGTTTTACCACTGATTTCACTTATTTTTATCATCCAAAATTATTATTTACTTTAGTTTTGTATTTACTAACATTTGTAAAAAAGAATTTGTCATTTAAATATAAATTTTTCTTCAAGTAGCTCAGTGAAGATCGCACCGGGTTCCTTCGCACCTTTTATGGGCAGGCGGAACAAATACACTTAAAATTAATGAGGCTATACCCCATCTAACTCCAAACCAGCGTACTGTGCACGGCTCATGAAATATTATATTTGTGTATACCATAGCGATTTGTCTTCGGTGGCCTTCCTATAAAACCATTTCCAAATATCTGTGCAATGCACAAATAAACACCCGACGACGACGGTTGCTGCTTCTGATCGGAACAGTCTATGGCCCGCGAACATTTAAAGTCACTATTGCTCGTATCCAAATGGGGGGTAAGCATTTAAAGCGCGATCAGTTCCGTACTATAGCCCCTTACCGAGCGATTGTGCCTACATCATCGTGCATCCGCCGTCGACCTTGGTGACCTTAAGAAGAATGGTGCGTTAATACCATACATGGAAAACGCCCGCAAGCATGGCGAATGCCGAGGTTGAGACAAACACATATTGT
The DNA here is from genome assembly GCF_943734845.2 of Anopheles funestus. NCBI lineage: Eukaryota > Metazoa > Arthropoda > Insecta > Diptera > Culicidae > Anopheles > Anopheles funestus. The sequence goes on along the minus strand of NC_064598.1, from coordinate 93,313,516 downwards.
TGGGAAAAGATTTATGCGCACGTTCCTGTATGCAGACGAGCCAGCTAACGTGTATAGGGGCAAAGGAGGTTGCTCGATGTACGTGCCTTTATGCTGTTTGCTTGCGGCAACATAGTGGGGCTAATATTGGAGGATTTTTTTTCTCTCACTACCGGGTTGTTATGAAAAATGTTATTCAGACTAACATTACTACCTTTTGTATCAAGCGGCTGGCAGCAGATAACAGTGTTCAGAAGCACCAAGAACCGCATAATTATCACCCATTTCATATCGCTGTAATTGTTCGCGTATCATTCGATCGGATTCGGGCAGAAGATCGCTACTGCTGTTGTGCAGTGGCACCAGATGTTCTCGGTAGTGCTTTCTGTTTAGTAGAATTGATTCGATTTTAACTACTTCTAGCTCGTTCGATTCCGTAACAGTGTAAGCTTTTCATCGAACACCCTGCTCAAACTTTGCAATCAACCGAGATGAAGGAACCCTAAGACGCAAAGCGAACGAAAGAGATTTCTAGCAAATATGCAGTTATACGCCATTGCCCGATCGATACTACTTTTCGTCCAGTGGCGGTTTTTGGCTGAACGTCGGTTGAAGCAGAAGCCCCGTTACGATGCCGGTAGATCGTGAAGTTTTGCGCGAACTTTGGTCGGGCACGGGAGGGACTTCAGACGGCCCAACAAGTCAACGTCAGCTGGATCGGGCCAAATTGATGGCCATGCGAACCCGGCTAGTGAAGCGACGCGCGAAAAATGTACCGAATTGTTGCCATGTTTTGTGTACAGCCGTGTTTTATTCCGCTTCTTCTAGAGTTGGGGTTTTATTTGGCGTTTTTATGCTGTTTGAGAGGTATTGATTTTGCGAAGATGCGATGTGCTTGTCTTTCTTAATGGGGTACCTATCATTATGTGTCTAAAATGGTGAAAAGATTATTGGGCACGTTTTTTTTTCTTCTTGAGTTTCTTTCTTTTGTTTCACCCAAGTTCTGAGCCAAACCTACATTATGGGTTTTTTCTACGGGGATTTGCCCACTTCTAGTGATGTTGTGGATTTTTGTTTTATTTCAAAAGCTATTCAAGACAAAATCCTCATCTTCCCCTTCGACCAGGAAAAATAAGGAACCCCTATTGAGTTTCGGGCAGGATAATTTATGGGCAAATGGAGTATAGGAGACTGGAGCTCATAGAACTCCACCCCCTTCCCGGATGTTTTGTGCCTGGGGAGGAGATGGAATAACGGCAAGGAAAGTCAGGAAATGTCTTTCAACAAATCTCAATCACTCGAAGAGAGCGTGTACACACACACTGCTCAAGGCAACCGAAGGGAAATGATCATCCTCTTTCCAAGGCTAAACAGCCGTTTCGAACCGTTGACCTAACACCCCGATTTACGGAGGCGCTATTCGTTACGATGGTGTGCCACCGGCATTCAACGGTGGCCTCCGTCATTCCTTTTACTAGGTCATAGGGTGAAGATGGCCCCGAACAACATCAGTTCGTCACGTCACAAACGGGCCGAGGATGAAAATTGAAACCACGATCGCGATCGCGATCCCGCAAAGCTTATTAACTAACCATTTAATTTGTGGAGCACAGCTACGAGCTGAAGTGATCCCAGCCAAAAAACGAAGTATGTTTTTCCATCGTCCATGCACAGGAAAACCCCCCCAACCCCAAAACTGCCCACTCTTCGCTCTAGTCGTTTCCGTTTTTCCCAGACGGTGATGAAAGTTGATGATAGCATCACCTTGTGTGTGTGCTTTTTTCCAGTTTCCAGTTTTTTGCTGAGGAATCTGTTTTTATTGTTACTTTTCGTTGTACTAAAACCGGCCACTACTATTCATCTGCAACGTTTTTCCTTTCCTTCTAATATGACCGTATCTTTTTTTTTGCATTACTCCCGCCACTCTTTAAATTAGACACACTTTCATGGTTGATCTTTGTCGAGCGCAGCGGAGGGAAAATAAAAACGGCCCCGATGATGTGTACTTGCACTCCTAGGATTTGGGTTTTTCGTGGTCTTTTTGTGTGTGGTGAAAATGAGATCAACGCATGATGCTCTCCCGCCGATCAAAAGACCTTCTTTCATGAACAGAAAGCTTACGATCTAGGTTGCTACAATCACTGTGGACACCTAGTTCAATGGTTTTCAATTTTTTGGACATTAAAAATGAATACATCCGTGCTCTAGTATTTATTGTGCCCTCAAGGAACGAAGGGGGGGATCGCTTTTATATTCTAACCTCGTTTTTATTGGGTGCATGCGTATCGGATCGATAGTGGCAGCCAGCCAAGCAGAAACAAACTCTCCGCCATGTCTTATCGGTCAAACCGATCCATCAAAAGTAGCGCGGCATGTAATCAATTCCAACTTCGGCCCTATCATGTGTTATCTAGTCGGGTTGGGTCTGTGGTTGCATCGTGGCTGCATGATTGAGGCTTGCATATGCAGCTGCAGTTTGCGATCGGAACGCGTCGGTTCAATGGACGGCCTTCGTGACCCTTCTCGCACGCGTTTAATTGAGGGGAGTGAGCATTTTATTATTACATTTTAATCGTTCACCAAATGAAAACCCTCCAGATACATTTTAATAGCGAATGGATCCCAATCAACATGTGTGCTTGGTCGGCACACAAGTCAGTCAGTTTGATTATCAGCTTGTGCTGGAAAGTCTTTGGGATGTTTTCTGCACTCTGTAACTAAAAGAATTCTTCAAGCAACATTCTCATAACCATCCGACTTGTCTCACGGACGCAAAGTTCTGTAACAGGCTTTGACTTTACCTGTTTATCACCTATCTTATCATCGGACTTTCTTCCCGTTCCATCACTTGGTGGAAGTTAGTGAAGCGCGGATATATCTTACTGACTTTACGAACGTTGGACACATTGAGACGTTACTCAATGGTCTGGAAATAAACGGACACAGATTGGTTACGTTCTATGCCAAGTCCAGATTAAGTCTGTCTTACTTTGGCCCGGTACTTTATTATATATCATTCTAAAAGTATGCTTAAGTTTGACGCCTTTGTCGTTCTTGGGCGGAGCCTCGCGGGTTGACCTACTTTCTTGCGCTTAAACGCTTTTGTCATAGCGTGGACATATTTTGCCTCGTTAACAATTTTGGGCTTCGCTGCGCGGGTCAGTTTTGATTTTTGATTTGGTGTTATTAAATAAACATCCGGGTTCTACCTGTTGACGTTTACCACGGTTGTGGCCAATGCTTACGCAGCACATGTATGTAGCCTACTTGCATTGCACTCATGTACTTTATGTGGGTCATTATAGATTTGGGTTGCAAACTTGTGTTGTCTATTTCTTAAATACCGATCCCAAAGTCTGATTTTTGTAATAGCTGTTACTTTAATACTAGCTGTATAGCAGATTAGATATTATCTGCTACACCTCCCCTCTTTAGGAGAATAATGTTATGACTTGAAAAGAATGACATTATTCTTTACAGTTGCGTTTTTATTCTGTTTTTATGTACTGTTGTTTCTTTGTCTGTTATGTTATGTCTGATAACGCAGTTTGTGCCATTGATGTCTATAATTGTGAATGGTCCAATGTATACTGGGTCTAACTTTCTTCTGTTTTCGTTTGTAAGGTATACCTGGTCTCCCAATTTAACATTACTAGGATTAGTATTTTGGTTTAATACTCTTTGTGTCCTGAATTTTGATTTAATTAGGTTGTTTCTAGCTGTTTCATTGGATTTCTGTAATTTGAATTTCATTTCGTTATAGTATTGTTCTATATTGTAGACTGGATCTATTTTTGTTTTGTATATATCTTGTGGTAAATTAGCTTGTCTTCCGAAAACTAGTTCGTAAGGTGTATATCCTGTAGCTGTGTGCATTGTGGTATTGTAAACGAATTCATAGAATTTTGTCCATTGATCCCAATCATCGTGGTGTTCATTAGTGTAACTCCTTAGATATTCGTTTAGGCTTCTATGATTTCTTTCTAATGCTCCTATTGTTTGTGGGTGATATGCTGTAGCAAATGATTGTTTAATTTTGAGAATTTCGGAAATTTTCCTCAACACTTCGTTGTTGTATTCCAAACCTTGATCTGATTTTAGTTCTACAAAATTTCCAAATGTTAGTATGAAGTTTTCTACCAATGCTTTTGCTATTGTGTTAGCTTCTTTGTTGTAAATGGGTATTATTAATATATACTTGGTTAGTTCACACTGAATTGTTACAGCGTATCTATTGTTATTATTTGTTTTCGGTAGTGGTCCTACTGTATCTATTGCTATTACGTCAAATGGTTTTGAAGGAGTTGTCGTCACAACTGTTTCTTCTTTCGTATGTCTTGTCGTTTTATTCGTTATGCATGCTTGACATTTTTGTATGAATTTGCGGATATCCGTCTTCATGTGTTTCCAGTTATATTTTTCTTTTAACTTGCTATACAATCGATATTGGCCTATGTGTCCTCCCGAAGGGGTCACATGATAATCTGTGATTATCTTTAATTGCTCATCCTGCGATTCTATCCACCTGGGTGGAGTATATACGACAATTTCACTATCGGATATAGCTTTATTTGCTATTTCTTTGATTGTCTGCAGGGAATAATACTGGAATATGCTATCATTTGTTGATAGAGCTAGCTTGTTTCTGTTATATTTCTTTGCGATTTGGCATACTTGATGCAGCGCAAACTCTAGTGTTTGGCTTGACTTCGCATTTTTATGTAATGGAATATCGGTCATTCCTAGCGCTTTATTATAATTGTGGTTGTATACCACTATCTCGAGTTTATTCTTTGTTTTGGCCGTTTTTATTTTAAGAAGTTTTTTCACTTCTGAAGCTTTATTTGCTTCCCAGACTGTGGGGTGATCAATCCTCGTCTGTTTTTCATGTTTCTTTTGTGAGACTTGACCCTTTCTTGCCATTGCCCTAGTGTTTACCATGAGTACTGTTTCACTCTTTAACTTTGGAATTGATGCTTTTAGTTCATTTGAGTTAATCACTATTCGTGACAATGCATCAGCAGTTACATTTGCTTTTCCAGATAGGAATTCAATGTCAAAATCGAATTCTTCCAAATCTAGTCTCATCCTTGTGAGTTTAGAAGTTGGGTTTTTCATACCGAACAGATATACTAAAGGTCTATGATCTGTTCGTACTAAGAATTTTCTGCCGTATACATATGGTTTGAAATAGTCAATAGCCCAATGTATTGCTGTTAATTCTTTTTCGATTATTGGTTTGTTCTTTTCACCTGGGGTGAAACCTTTGCTGGCAAATGCTATTGGATGGTCATTACCATCTGTTATTTGTGACAATACTGCTCCGCAAGCCATATCTGAAGCATCTGTCGTTATTATAAATTGTTTGGTGAAATCTGGGTACTTTAGGATAGTTGGTGAAAGTAATCTTTGCTTTAATGTGTCGAATGCATTTTGACATTCCGTTGTCCATTCGAATTTTATTTCCTTTTTAATTAGGTTATTTAAAGGTTTTGCAATCTTTGCAAAATCTTTTATAAATTTTCTATAATAATTACAAAAAGCGACGAATCTTCTGGATTCGTCGGCGCTAGTTGGTATGGGGAATTTCTTTATAGATTCATATTTTGAATCATCTGGATAAATTCCTTTATCAGTAATTTTATGCCCTAAATATGTTACTTGTGTTTTGAAAAAGTGGCATTTTTCTGGGTTAAGCTTAAGATTATATTTTCTTAGCCTATCAAAAACTTTAACTAAGTTACTGATGTGATGCTGCGCGCTGCATCCAGTAACTATTATATCATCTATATATACAAATGCTAGCTCAGGTGTTAAACCTGCCATAGCGATAGCCATCATACGCTGAAAGCTGTTGGGGCTAATGTTCAATCCAAAAGGCATTCGTTTGAATTGGTAATGACCTGTCGTTGTTGAAAATGCCGTGTATTTTCTTGAGTTTTGTTCAAGGGGTATTTGATGAAATCCTGACATAAGATCTAAAGTACTAAAATATTTTGCTCTTCCTAGCTGATCTAAAATGAAATCAATTCGAGGCAATGGGAATTTGTCAGGTAGTACTTTTTTGTTGAGTTGTCGAAAGTCAACAACAAGTCTCCATTTCTTGTTTCCGTCGGTTGCCTTTTTTGGTACTAACAGGATAGGTGAGTTATAAGAAGACACAGAATGTTCTATTATGTCATCTTGTAACATTTTATTTACCTGTTTATGTACTTCTTCTGTCTGTGCGTGTATCTGTTTGTAATTTGGTATATATGTGGGAATATTGTCTTTTAGCTGTATTTCCTGTGTATAAAAATTGTTCGTAGTAATCTGATCATTTTCTAGACAAAAGATGTCGTTATATTGTGAAATAACTTGTTGTAATCTTTGTCTATCTGTTGCTGTGCCATTTTCTATGTTGATCTTTTCCAAAAGTTTGTTTACTCTATCTTTTTTGTTATCGGCTGTTGTGTTAAATTTGAGTATGTTATAATTTTGTAGCGGTTCAATTTGTGGCTTAAATTCATTATTCTTGATTTGTATTGGTTCATCTCTAGTATTAATAAATTTGATGAACTGGTTATTTTTGCTAATAATTGTGTTACCGCAAAAAACTCCTGGTTTAATTTCTTGTGCTGATATGATAGAATCTTCTGTAATATGTGTAAATCTGATTTTCTTTATAACTTCGCTTCGTGGAGGTAGGTACATTCCCTTGACGTCTCCATCTTCCAACGGATGATACACTTCTATACCGTTATGGATCAAATGGAGTGATTCCATTCGATATAAAATGTCGCAATTGTAGTGTTTGAAGAAGTCTCTTCCCAAAATTCCGTCTGCCAGTAATTCAACATTTTCGGTAATTAAATGAAAATTGTGGTTGATTATGGCGTTGTTGAAATGTAAGTCTGTATCTAGTGAGCCTACTGTACTGATCGGGTTATTACAAATGCCTGTTAGTGTGATTAGGTTGTTAGTATTAATGTTAGAATATGGTTTTACTTTGTTTCTCTTCAGTAGCGATACTGATGCACCTGTATCTACCATTAAGATGCAATATGCATCATCTGTAGCCTGTATTTTTAATTTGATGTAGTCTGCTCCCGTTAAATTTATTGCAAATATGTGTCGTTGATTTGGGACGACATGGGTTGATCTAAAAAATTGTTTCCTTGTGCTTGTACTGACGTTTGGTAAATACGGCGATTATTATTTGTTCGCCAGTTTTGGTTTCTAGTGTTTTGTGGGTTTGCCCTATAATTTTGTTGTGGCCTATTATCTGAATTGTACCTGTTTCTGTCGTTGTAGTTGTTAGTAACTCGCTTCTGGTGATACGCGTAGTTTTGTTTGTATTTGTTGTATCGGTGATTTGTGTTGTTATTGTAAGTGTTATTCCTAGTATATGGTTTGTCAGGCATTCTAACGTTGAAAATGTGTTTGTTAGTATCATCACCCTCGTTTTCCATTACTTTTTGTGTAACGTCTGTTATGGTCGTAAATGTTCCTGCCTTCAGAAGCGTTTTTGTTTCTGCATTAGTGATCTTCTCCTTTAGAGTATCTATTCCTTTTTTCACGATCATGTCGTTTGCAACTTTTTCTGGGATTCCTTGTTCTAGGTAAATTACCTTTAACTTTGCTGTCAACAATTCTACTTCATTGCAAATCTTTTGAGTATCTCCGGATTTTATTGCTCTAAGTTTTGCTATTACTTTGTCGGGATTAGTTTTCTCTTCACACCTTAATTTTATATCATCCAATAGTTCTTTGAATGTTGTTATTGAAGTTGGTAATCCTATCCTTGCTTTACCTGTTAATCTAGTTCTTAAAAATTTTACTAGCATTTCTTCGTGTTGTTCGTTCAACTCGAACAGTAACTTAGAGGCATCTTCGAAGGTGCTAAACAATTCAGCTGATCCATCGTAGATGGGTACTAGCCCTGTGGCTAATTTTATATCAAAATTAGTCATTTTTATTTCTTTTGTTTTAAATGTTGCCTGAGGTTTTTGCTCTTTTATCTCTGTTTCCTCGGCTAAACTTTCTAACGACGAGTTTATCAATTCGTTTTCTATTTTGCAGCAGATTTCTTCCCATGCATTTTTTGCGATGCGTTTTAGCTGTATTATTTCCTCTATACCGTATTTTCTGTTATTTATTTCTATTTCCTTTTGGATCTCCTTATGTAATTCCTCAGCTTGCAATTTTAATTGTGTTAGTCTACTCGTTCTTAATTTTTGAGTTTTATCGTTTAATTTCTTAAGGATATATTGTAATTTTTGAACTAATTCTATTAGTTTTGACATACCTGTCTATTTTGCATTGATTAATAGTTACTCCTTTACTTGCCGGTGTATTTTCTGCAATTCATCTGCTGATCATGTTGCCTGGTTGTTTTCTTCTTATCGGCTGCTCTTCGTGGGGTTCCTGATCGATGTCTTCAACGTTGGAGGCTCCTGCCTCTTGGGATCCCGCCGGTCACCATTTGTGAGCCGTGGTCTCGCCTTCCACTCGCCTTGTTTTGCTTTTCCGCTCTCACTCGTTGATTAGCTTTTACTTTGGCAGCGTTAATGTTTGGATTGCCCTTCTTTCTGCCTGCCGCGAAACCATCTTGTATGCCATTTTTAGTACTTTGATGATTAACACAATCGTCATCATTATTAACACCAGATTCAACTTAAGTTCGTGATTAACGTGCTGTTCACTGTGTACATTCTGTGTTTGAATGATCGTAAGATCATTATCTCCTTGCACTTTCGTAGTTGGACTAGAGTTTTTGCCACCCATTTTTATTTCTTCACGTACACATATAGCTTATGCAATTCTGGTACACATATGCAATTCTGGTACACTTTTACCTGTGTAACATGTTAACTGTGCACTGCCAAAATTTGCTGTATCGTCAATTTTTCAACTCATTTATTGTTTTCTGCAACACTTGCTTTTTTGTGTAGCTAATCATCACGTTTGGCGCAAATGTTTGTCTCTTTTTTTTCACTCGGGATCTCAATATTGACACCATCCTTCTATGCGTATTGTTTGGATTCACATTGTCGACTGTATTTTTAACGTGGTTATAACTGCACTGTTGTTCACATTACGCACTTTTAGTGTTTCTTTAATAGACTCACTCGATGAGACAGTTTTTCCATCCGAAGATTGCCGATTAAAGTCACGGTCGCCATGTAACAGGCTTTGACTTTACCTGTTTATCACCTATCTTATCATCGGACTTTCTTCCCGTTCCATCACTTGGTGGAAGTTAGTGAAGCGCGGATATATCTTACTGACTTTACGAACGTTGGACACATTGAGACGTTACTCAATGGTCTGGAAATAAACGGACACAGATTGGTTACGTTCTATGCCAAGTCCAGATTAAGTCTGTCTTACTTTGGCCCGGTACTTTATTATATATCATTCTAAAAGTATGCTTAAGTTTGACGCCTTTGTCGTTCTTGGGCGGAGCCTCGCGGGTTGACCTACTTTCTTGCGCTTAAACGCTTTTGTCATAGCGTGGACATATTTTGCCTCGTTAACAATTTTGGGCTTCGCTGCGCGGGTCAGTTTTGATTTTTGATTTGGTGTTATTAAATAAACATCCGGGTTCTACCTGTTGACGTTTACCACGGTTGTGGCCAATGCTTACGCAGCACATGTATGTAGCCTACTTGCATTGCACTCATGTACTTTATGTGGGTCATTATAGATTTGGGTTGCAAACTTGTGTTGTCTATTTCTTAAATACCGATCCCAAAGTCTGATTTTTGTAATAGCTGTTACTTTAATACTAGCTGTATAGCAGATTAGATATTATCTGCTACAGTTCAACTCCCGCAAAATGATTGATAGCGCGCTGGAAATCAAATTCGCGATTTCTTCTGATGCGTTAATAATCGTTCCCGGTTTGCTTCGGGGTTTGATCGGTGGTGCGCACAACATTAAGAAACCTTGTTGACAGCCACCGCATCCCTTTTGTGGCTTGACTCAGGCGCATACCGAGCCCTACAGGCTGCGTACATCTTGTGCCCTTTTTATTTCTTCCTCTCCGTACGGGCTGTCGGGTTGGCTCGCTGGCTTTGAAACAAAACACCCTTTACAGAGCACTCGACCACGGGTCGACAGAAATAAGGTCAAATTCGGTCCCTCCGCTTCACACCCGGCTGGGGTACACCGTGAACGTGTCGCATTTTCCGCTGACACGCTGGCGATGGAACTACAGGCCCTGGACAGCACCGGCGGTCTAGCTTTCAACGTAACCTGCTTAATTTGTTGACGTAAACGGAGGGTTTTTTTTGCTTTCCATCTACGTCCCCGTTTTGTCATTTTGTAATACGATCGTGTGATTCCGTGCGATTTTGCACCATACCGGAAAGAGATCGTGCGAGACTCGCAAGACGGTTGGATGCGTTTGCTAACGCTTTCGAACGTTAGCATTGTTGTGCCTAACCGTATCGAAATGGGTGTCTTTTTAGCAAAACTATGTTAACCTATCCGTAGCGCAAAACTATTTCAATTTGTTCAAAAACAAGCCCTAAAACGTTAGAGTTTCTTTTTTTTACAATAATAGACAAATCTCTATCCCGCTTCGCCTCATTAAGCCTGTGTGGGGAAATTGCACCGCTTCCTACGTTATGCGAGTGCTCGGTTTATGTAATGCTGCTATTTAGTTGCACCTGACTTAAGTTACAAAGCGCGTCAGATCTACCTCGGCAATGTGCACGAACAAATTGGTCGGTATAAATCACTAAACCGCAGGCGTTTGCAGGACACAACACTTCCGATATTGCAGCGAAGCAATTTTGCTTGCTCCCTCCTCCTGGTTGGCCGGTCTAGACAGGCAACAATGTATCGGTATCTCGCACTGGATGGTGTATCTCTGAAAAGTACAAGTGATAAAATGCTTTACATTCGACATAAATGGACAAAAAACCCTTTCAAGATGGAAGCAAAACCTGAAGATCGGGATTGCTACGGTTGGCCCACTTGGTGTGTAAGTCAAGTAACGCAATGCGTAGGACCAAACTGGTCTACACACGTACGGTATGAAGGTTTTACGGTATTTTCGATTAGGCAAAGCAGTTTGCCTACCTTGCTTATATTGTTTGGTGCTGCGAGTCTTTGCCAGCTTTCTTCACTGTTCACTATCCGGTGACGTACAGAGACTCCCAGATGTTCCTGAGTAACTGACTGACTTTACGAAGGTATCTTCCGATTCTTTAGACATTCTACTGTTCTCGGCATAAGAGTTACTTCATTTCTTTTGCAGTAAGCACTTATACACATTTACACCCTCCCTCCCCCTCCCCCTAAGCATGGGTCATTGACATATGTACACGAATTGCCACTGAACCTAACGTTCTTTGGTAGGCAAAATGGTTCACCCGAAGTTGGTAAACCAACAGAAAAAAAGAACAGCAATCAAAATGGACAGAACCCAACTAGGTCAGGGCAATCGGTTCGGATTGATTCTGCCAGTTCTTGGTTTGCGCGTGGAGCCATCGATCAAACCCGTGTGCGAGTTTGGTAGTTACTTGCAGCAAATGTGAACTGCTGTTACCACGTCCGCTCCGGAGGCAATTCTGTGCAGGCAGCGAACGGAAAGCAACATCAAAAAGCAAACCAGAGAGTGGACGGTGGTACGTGGTCACACCTAATTTCCAGAGACTCAGCCACCACTTACCCTCACAACACAGCTGGAGCAGTCGTTTTTTTACGAAGTTTCGACTACTCTGCAGCTTCTCAAACATTAGTTTCCTTTCTCAAACAATCATCCAAACTGCCGCTACCACTACACGGTCAGAAGTTTTGCGCCAAGCCCGCGCAACAAACATCACCACCACGGGTACGCGAGGTACGCTAATCGAGGCAGGACGACGCCCTGACCAGTGCCGTTTGACGTTACGGCCGAGTACGTAGACTAGCGGGGTCAGCAAATTTACTCCGGTGTGGTTGGTTGGTGGTGGAGGTGGCAAGCAGTAAACCGGCTTTTTGAAAGATTTTTCAAACCTTCCCGACGAACGAAACCCAGAGCGTGTGCGCACTGACACTGGTCAACCCGTCCACGTACCCGCTCGGTAAAAGAGGGTCTGATTTCTGACCTGCTTGGTGAGGTTTCTGGTCTGGAACTCTGGTGGAGCACTGTGGTCAGAATGTTGCTTTAGCGGAAACTGGTTTTTCAGCGATCACGTGTTACCAGCCGAATGAGTGGCGATGTTGCCGATTTGCGCTTAATCCGGTGTGTTTTTTTTTCGTACGTGCTTTAGCAAGCCTTTGCTGCAGTGCGGGAAGTTTGCAGCATCCTAAGACATTCGGGTACCACGCGAACGAACATCCATCCGCTTCTATAGTGTGCGGTTGAAGCGCTAGAAAGCGTGAGAAGATCGTAAAACCACGAAACGCTTTCAGTGTGCTATCGAGAAGCACCGACTTCTTGGAGACGATATCATCCACCCCGAAGATGGCTCCCAGCTGCTACACTTCATTCATTAAGTCTGTGGCTTTTTGGATTATCAATGTCTAAGACTTATAAAAAAAAAACCCCAAGCCCTGCAAAAAGCCCTCACTCGAACTGGTTTGAAGGTTAGTGCTACCGGTCCTGGCGACGACTTCTGAACGCACCACACCGATGACATCATAGGCTGTGCGTTCCTGTCGCTACTACCACCGAGCAACGTCCACAGGTTCCACGCACGTAATCCAACCGTTCCGTTCCGACGGGCGGGGGGAAAGATTAGTTAATTTGCCTACACCGGCATTCGTTCGTACCGATTCGTTCAACGATTATCGGTAACAGGTTTCGCCCTGGTCCGGAGTTCTTCACCATACAAAATATCCCCAACCTGCGGTGCGTCGATCTCCGCCAGCACTGATCGCTTCGGAAGATGTTTGTATTGTCGCGCCCCATGCTTAAGCAGGAAATGTCAATAACCCTGGCTGAAGAATGATGCTGTTGCGGGATTTGCAAGGTGACGAAATGCTCTCTCCACACCACCACGTCATGAGCCGGTGGAATGTGGTTTCGCTGTTTTTGGTAGCAAAAGTAAAAACTCTCAATCCACACATCGGTAATCGAAAATTGACTCACCCTGCTAGGTGCTAGTTCATGTGGACACCTTGAGGAAAGAGGAAGTTTGGAATTTCACATTAACACCAAAACAGTCCCCTAACAAGCGAAGGTGAAATTGTGTCAACGTTCCAATTGGACGGACAATGGTTCCTCTGTACCTCTCTGGGTGCTGCTTCTAGGGACCGTATTTTTTGTTTGCTTGCCGCCACGGAACTGTGAGTAAATTATGGCAGAATGAGTAAACGGGCTAGACGTGTGGCCATACCGTTGAATCATCGTATGCTAATTGAAAGCACGTTAGCTCTGTTTTTTTTTACAAGCCACTCCATGGCTGGGTTCTTCAAGCGGTAGTGTGATTTAAATCACGACCATCGCTAATTTAACGGCCAGATAACTCGATGCGAGATTATGGAAAGCAAGTTTCTTGCTGTACAAAATGGACCAATTTAAGATATGCGTGGATTCCTTTTTTTGTTGTTGCCTTAAAACTTTGATCGTGAACGAAGAGTGAGATGTTAAGCGTAACAGACAGCTGCGTAAAGCGCAAATCAACGCTGGATGCGTTATTACAGTAACAATCCACAATAGACGAAACTTTACTGTACAATCACGGCTACCGTTCAGATCCGGTACAGAACACTGTACGGTAGTTCGGGTTTGATTCTGGATTATTCGGACGGTAAGAGTGTACCAGCGGACGGACGGATCTACAAGCTACGGTAAAAAACTGTAACTGCAAGACCGCTGGGCATAATGAAACCTGCCAGAAATGAACATTTGTTAGTCTGATGCTCGATGAGCTTGATAACTCGCGTTAGCATATACGCGATTTGCACGGTTGCATGATTTCGGTTCTGGTTCTGAGACTTTGTGATCGTTTTGGCCAAACTTCCAGATTGTGCCGTTCCTGTTGAGTTGCCGGTGAAGCCTTTCAATATCCTTTTGCGGTTAATAATTGCGTTTTAGCAGCAACACACACACAAAACTTGCCCAGAATCGTGTGGTATTTCCATCCCAATGACTGTATCGCTATTGCAGTAAATTTGCAGTTCTTTGGAAATCAAACCAAACTCATCGCGAATTCCCCAACCTCAACGATCAAGGCTATCCAGCGCTGCGTTGGGTAACGTTTTTAATCTGTCATTTATTCATTCACAACATGGCGGCTCATACACCGATACCGTCGTACGTTTAAGTGCATTTTGTGCTTGTGTTCAAGTCCACACATTCGTGTCCACAACTGGAATTCAGCGCACACTAAGCGTGTAAAGTCGTGGAAATCGTACCGTGACCATATTGTGCGTTGCATACCGGAACCAAAACCCAACTGCAAGTGTGACGCTCTGGCACGTTTGAAGCAAAACTCCTCAGAAGATCGTACAAGTGGCGGTAAACGTTAAGTCTCAATAAGTACACACCGCGATGGAAACGATAAGGGATAAGAGCTTCTTTGGCTTTCGTTCGATTATGGCACAGGCATCCACGTGCAGCTTGTGGAGAGTCCCTCAGCACTCACCGCGAAGACATTCGCGTTGAAGTTTTTTAATTTTCCTCAACGTCATTGAAGTAAGACTGGCACCAATCAGGTGCTGCGTCTCACTTTCCGACGCTGACTTGGAGTCAATTCAAATGATTACCGCCCTATTGCAACCACTACCGAACTGAAGCGGTATCACTTATCGGGAAGTAGTAGATCTTAGCGCAGCTCCCGTAAGGGAAACAAAATATACGTCTTCGACTTCGGAACGCCCTGTAGACGTCGGTGGACACGTTATGCATGATTGTGGATGACGAATGATGGGGAGTTGAGTTTTTTTTTCATCATATTCTTCACTCGTGCCAATTTGACCCACCGATTGTTGCATCATAACTTCCCCACCCGGGAGACTCGGGAGAAAGTTGAGAAACAAATATTTGGGAACTGCAGCCCTGTTTGCTACTACTGCACGTCTGAAGCGTCGTACGGTGTGGCAGTAACTGGTTTAAAAATTATAACTTACACTATCCACGATGTTGTTAGTTTGATATATAATATCAATAATCATCCTACTGCAAATCGGGCTCGCATCAACGCTCTATTACGTTTCAGCTGTTCGGAGCAGCAGCACATTACGTGCAGTTTGTGTATTGGATTTATTTACTCACCTCTTCGACAGAATAAACATCGCAATTTAACATCTAACCTTTTCTTGTTGCTCTTTTTTGACTACTTACAGATATGATAACAGCAGGATCGAGACAGACCCTTCCAGACCGAGCTTAGCTTGTGTGTTAGACCATCCTGACTAAGGTAAATAGTACGAGTATACTGAAAAATCCTATCCCAGCTACGAGATACCGTTGCGAATCTTGTGCCTTGTCAATATTAGCCGTACAACAGCCTCTCAACTGTCTCTAGACGGGCAGCGTCCCTTCAACGGCATAGCATGTTCAAATATTGATCCAACCGCGACAATGCATAGTCTTTGTTCGTGCTGTGCATTTTCCTGTTGCTGTCAGGGAACCTACAGCGGCTACAGTGTGTCTGTGGGCAAAGGCATTACCGACTGGAAGAACCTTCCCTGTATGTCGGTAAAGTCTGGAATCTTGTTTGATGCACGACAACTGATAAGCCGCGCATTGAAGAATGCACTTCTGATGCGATAGATACCAGGTTCTCTCCCCGAAAAAGAAAAAGCTTTAACTGCCGCGTATCATAACGCGTGCGACCTTGGTATGGGTCGTTGGGCCGCACGTTTCGAGTACGATTCGATTCGCTGTTGTTGATCCGAAATTCGAACCATGCTCTCCGTGTGCCATGCGTACCATCAAATGAGGTCATCCAGTGAAGCCGATTCGTTGAAAACATGCTGTCATGGATCGGTTACTGTGGCGAACCTACTGGGCGAGGATGCTCTCGGGTTGCAGGATTTCGCACAAACGAAGATCGAGTGTGGTGTGTTTGTGCGTGAAATATTACTTTTTGGCACATCAATCAAACTGCCCGAACGCAGCGGGATGTCATGAGCAACAGTTTTATTGTTCGTATGATATGGTGTTAGTATAGTAACATCAACGACAGCACATATTGTATAGAATGATCTCATCTTCTCACACTATGTGCTTCCTTTCATTTCCTTCTAATGATTGGAATATACGAAATGAACGCTAGTTGAGCAGCGTAGAAGAGATGTATTCTTCTGTGCGATTGAATAAGAAGTACCTTAAGTAGCATTTATTTCGAACCGGTTTTTCATTTCCGTACCAAGAGGTTTTATGATGTTTTAATGCGCAGTCTTCATTTTCTAAAGGGCTGTAACAACGATCGGGATGTTTTATAACATGCTGATTTTTTGTGTGATTACTTAATTAAGGCTACTGATCACGGTTTCCGATCTTCCGCTGGTATCCCTTGTCAAGGGTTCGCAAGTGACCTTGCGCATGATAAGTTCCGCTGTTTCGAAGTTGTACACGATGAAGGGATCAAATTGCTTACCGTCTCGGCCCATGTTGGTCATCGATAGCATCACCTTCATGCGAGTTTATGTCATGGCCATGCGATTCATTCGATACGCGTAGGGATTAAAGGGAGCCTACGTGGGGGATTTTTTTTCTTCATTTGGAAACCTGTAAGATTGTCTGATTGGTTGGTAAAGAAGGTGGTACGTTAGAATGAAAAAAAAGAAACAATCTTTAAACATTGAGAATATCAAGTTACATCCACTTAATGTCTGAGGATCTTTCCGTCCGAACGTGAACGGAAACCATGTGTAGCTCTAGCAGCAGGAAACGTTCACGGATCGTATGTTAATGCTCCGGCTTGATGAGAGTTTTAATTTCGAGACCCATTTTTCGACACTCTCCAATATTCCTGAGGCTTCGTTCTGCGCAGCGCCATCTGGGCCACAAACGTCTGCATGCGCAAAGATCAGTCATGGGAATTGGCTACAAATGTCGTTTTCGTGTTGCACAAAATGTAGATGTGATGAATCTCTGATGCTGTGACTAAACTAGACTTACTCCATGAACTTCACTCTCGCTTTCAAGATTTGTTAGCTTTTTTTCTTCTCTTTTTGTTGGAGGACCGAAACTGACGCAGGTCTTTAACAATTCGACAATTAATTACACGTTCTTCGTCACATCGGCGTAAGCTACGGCTGCGTAACGCGTGAGCCAATGCGCAATGAATGATGTCGTGCCCGGTGGACGGGTTGTTAGACACCACCGTCTTTAGACTGTAGGTTTACGAAAATTCCATTGTCCAACTCAACCGCTGGCAATTGATGGCTGAGAACCAACAGGTGACGTTTGTTCGGCCACCTTATGCTCCCTTTTGTTTGCCCACCTCCTCCGAGGCTGTTGGTATTACTGTGCGACGCAAGGAAGCTGCTTCAACACCGTGTTTCACGTCCATATTGCACCACGGGCAAACCGTTTTGTTGTTGCGTTATTCACCATTGGAGGCTCGAGGGGCAAACAGTGCGGTTGCATTTGACGGGATCTTCATGATGCCGCGTGAGATTATCATTAACACTATGGGCACGCGAGTTTATTTCTCACATGCACGTGTACCGATGCTTGGGTCCATGGTTGGCAACAGCTCTAAGATGCCGCCAGCGGGTTCGTAGCGAATGTGTATCTTTATGCCCTTGCATTGAGACATGCCGATTACACACACACACACACAGCTCGTTACACGATGCAAACTGCTTAAATCTCACGACTCTTTCGAACCTACGGCTGCTGCCTTACTGTTGCGCGGGTGTGTAAGAAATTTCATCTCCGGATTACCCGCTCCTATAAATCTACCCACCCGGGTCCGCTTCGGTTGCCCTACCCCTATGGTTCGGTGACAAAACCTCAACCGGTCCCGGTCGCGAAGATTAATTTCTGACTGTCTATTGTTTTAGCGACGTTGCGCGACGCAGTTTTCATTAACCTCGTTTCCCGCACGCCGGATGGTGCGCAAGGGTATACTAAAACACTTTGGATTTCAGTGTACGGCAGTGCCGTTGCGAAAAAAGGGAGCACGATGTTGCAGTTGAAGTGTCGGAATAAAGGTGTTTTGTTTTGTTTTTTTTTTTTGCTCTGCCCCTTTAGTATGCTTACCACTTGCCAAAGAGGCCGGGCAGGTAAACAGAATAGAGCGTTATCCATGTTCATTGCCGAAGTACCTCGTACACCCCGGTACGGCGGCTGCGTATGTCTTTGCACCGCATTTTTTTAACGTGCGGCGTCATAAAAAATGTTAATTTTAATTACATGGTGATTGAATGGCTGTACGTGACAGAGGCTTTAGGGGACCGCAAAATTGCAGCCCATAAAGCGCATGCATACGGATGATTGTTTGCCACGGGGATGACTTATTCGTCACCCTCAACGACTGCACTTTGATAAAGCGCGCGCGATCGCGAGTGTTCCAGAACTTTATAGCACGCAAACATACTCCCTAATTGTTCTCTTATTGTGAGTAATGAAACAAATGGAAGGCAACTGCATCTATTCGCTCGTAAAACATCTGGCTGAGACCTGAATTAAGTGATCCAATTCAAGATCTCCTCGACGATCAACTGATCCGGTGTCTCTGTTCTGTTAATCCGGTTGACATTGATGCCACTTGGAACGCAAGAATCTCTCTCACCGAATTATTCGCAATCTCATTTCCCATGCTTTAAGCTTGTAACGCAGCTAAAAAAACAGATCACCCATACACGAGGTCACCGTATTTTCATATGGGCAAACGACTTCCACCTCATTAATTCCTTCCCGTGGCCCAATGTTTGTTTGACTTACGCCACACGACTGCTACGGTCCGGGGAGGTTCAATGTCGAGTGTGGTGTCGATGACGCGTTCCGCGTAAGTATGGTTGCAAATATTGATCATTCCATGAATATTTACTTCCATAACGAGTGTAGGTACAAGTGGTACACCTACCTGGAGTAGTTTGACGTTTTGACAGAAAAGAGTCAGTTTGGGTCACTTTTTTTTTTGGAAGTAAGCCGAATATTGCTTTGTATAGATCTGGAGTTTCATATGGAGTTCCAAATGGTGTCATGGCTTCACAAGTTGAGCGTGACTACGTTCTTCAAGGTAAGCTCAAATCAAATCTCTCCCAGCTTCCGGTTTATTTTGAGAAGTTGTGCTTCTTGAGTGAACACATTTAAATACATTACCCCGATATATACCCCGGTCATCGTCCTAACTGTATGGGGATTATATCGCACCACTTTCCATTTCAATGGTGATTCCAGATCACCTTAAAACCCAACAGAACGTCAATCCTAGGGCCGTAGATCTTCGAAGCTTTCCATCGACTTCTGGTCACTTTAGCCCTAGCTCCCGCTGATGAAGGAATGAATATTCATGTGCGCATGCGCATTTTGATGGCAAATGCATATGTACGGTTCAATCCTGCAGGTCGATTATTCCATTACATGGTTAAAGCTGTGCCATCTGGTAGACTATTCCCTTCCCAGCATAAATCCACCCTGTTGCGTTCCACCAATGATTAGATGGATCGTACACGGCGTGCAGGAATTTATTGAGCTCGATAAGGTCCTCCTTTGAACGTTGGTGGGGTCTCCATCCTCATCTTGCTGCGATGAGATGCCGATGATTTGTCACCTTCAATTTGTCATACCACACGTCGTGCATTTACTGCGACAGGGTCGGATTTCATTCTGCCCGCGGTTGCTCTAAGCGTGCCGTGTTACCTCTCTCTCTTTCTCACTCATCACCCCGATGGATGGACATGTATGGTGCATGTGCAGCTGCATTCTGCATGCTGTGGTTTTATGAGTGAATGCGACATGTGCGATGTTACCTAGGACGTCCATGCCAAGGTTCTCCACCTCGCTGGAGAATTTCCCTATACGGACAGCAAAAACGCGACACAGCGATGAAGAAAATGTGATCAAGTATTTCCGAAAATGCCACGACTGGTGTGGAAATGCATGTTCCTCATGCGTTCCACTTTCTCACAGATGGACATTTCACGATTTGAGTTCAAGGATCGGCCGTAATTCTGCGCGCGTTTATACTTGGTAGCCAATGGAGCAAAAAAAAAGGCACAATGCTGTTCTTGGCTGGCGGACGAATGCTGCTGTTCAGCATTAGGATCGTAGTGTGTGCGATGTTGTTTTCATTAACCTTGACACTAGCATCGGAAAGTTACCTTGGCAGTGCAAATTGCGGCTAATCGTTCAAGGATCGAGCTCAATGTAAATAAAGTAGACGAGTGATCGAATTCGTAACTAGTTAGGGGTTTTTTGCGATTATTCGTTTAATTATAAAACAAATTTAATTTAATTACAACATTCATGCGTAGGATACTATTGGGGTACATGTTCTATAACAAATCATCATTGTTTTTAAACTAAAGCAGCAAGAAAGTGAAATCTCAGTGAGTGATTTGTACGCTGCTGAAGCGAGAAGCTTTTTATTCAGGTGGAATTGGCATCGCTCAAGATAATTGTAAAACGCCTCGTCGACGACCCAATGTCAATGTTCGACCATATATATTTTACTTTTTTCCATTTCTTGCTGTTCGGTTTTTGCACTCAATTTCATTTCGTCCTCCGCGAAGTCCACTGCAGCCGTATGCAAAATCGGCAAAACAGCGAGTGTGTTTGTGGCGTGACTTGAACTCCGCTCGAGATGAACAGACGTAATAAAGAAATTTGAACAAATCCTATATTCCTTCTCCATAAAAAAAAATCCTACCACACTCTCTATCGATCCTTCGTTTTTGCGTCTGTCTTTCATCGGACGTTTGCTGCTGTTTGCTGCTGCTACAACATTATCCATTCCGATGTGGCTCCACTCGTGCGAATGGCTACGCAAAACGGCGCGAAAATGACTTCATCTTTTTCTTTCCACGACCCGCGCCACACTGGTCAACGTGAATCGATAAGTTATGAAATCATGCTCGCGAAAGGTATTAATTATGGAAAAGCTCTAGCTGTTATATACACAGGTTTTCGGTGTTCGAGCGGTTTTTTTTAGCGCTTCGTATCGTTTAACCCTTTTTATCGAACCCGGACCACAAATTGCATCCTTTTTGGGGTAAAGATGATTCTCAGCGTAACCGGGCTACTACCGAAGGTCAACGACATTGGACGCCATCGTCTGAAGGTTGCTGAGTGCGCCCGATGTTAGGATCCGAAACGCCCCGGATCTACCAAAACTTCCCACTATAAAAAGGGAACAATCGAGTACGCTCAAGATTCGTGGCAAATTATAATGATGGCTTAGAAAACTGTTGGATGACTTACGCGAATCCGGAATCAATGTTTGGGGGTAGTCTGTTTTGTTATAATGAGTTTAATAACATCTTATTGTGATTTGTTCTTAGCCACTCCAGTGGTCTTTATCAAGATAATAGCAATTGGGTTTTGGACTTGCTATATTCATGCTATTCCTTTACCTTTCAATGGGCTGCATGGTTTTCGCATGACTTGTGTTCGCAAAAGTAAAAGCAATCATTTGCCCTACCTTACGGTGAAGCGGCCGTAGTAGTGTTGTAATTGTAAATTGCCATCCCGAAATGTCAAATCGGCTTGCGGGCACTTGACAGCATGCACAGGCCCTCAGTTTGCAAAGCCTTTTTTTCTAATAAGCACCGGCAAGCGCGGCCGGCACGCATTGCATGTAATGCGTGCGTGCATACGTCCGTGGTCGATTAACGTCTAACGCCGTTGCCGACTACGCGCCATGCGATCACGCCACTATGAACGGTTATGAATTTTATGCTGCCAAGCTGCATCGGTACCGTGTGCGTTTGTGCTCAAGGTTAGACAGTCAGGTTATGACGTAATCAACTAATTTCCTTTCTAACGCGAAACCCTCCTTTACACCCCCATTTTGGGGTCGTAGTTTGCAACGGGTACACGTCTAAAACTGGCCTGATCCGTGCATACAGGGAAACACACATGATAAGCTGCGGAGAGCCCACTTTTGGAAATCGCGCAAGCGAATATGAAAGTGCGGAAGGTTGATACGGAAACACCCAATATGTTAGCAAATCGCCCAATATAGATACGAAATCGCGTGCAATTGATATAAAATGTCAGATTGGCGAGGCGGTTTGAATGCTGGGTATATACTTGTCGGTTCGAGAGTTGAAAAATGTAAACAAATATTTTAACAATAATTTTTAATTAAATTACGTAGTTGGTGCATTCGAAAATCGTATCAAAATTATTGTTTAATAATATAATTATAATATTATCTCGCTCAAACTGCAATTACGAACTTTAACTGTAAACTGTATTTCAAAAACATGCTAAAATTCAAATTGGAGATTTAAACCAGTGCCTATATACACCCGTGTTCAAAACTGTTCTGTTGAGAAGGCTAAAATTCGTTGGGATATAGAAAATATTTCATATTGGTCTACAAGCGAAGCGTCTACAGTTTTACGGATTAATCTTTGGCAAATTTTGTGTGCTTTGTGGATATTTACAAAATAGCATAACGTACGTTAGTTTTTGGTGTATACAATCATGCCCCTGAAGGTATGTATACGTTTAAAATAGTTCAATAGTTCATTTAAAATAGTGTAAAAGTTTAAAATTTCCGTGTCTTTTCATGTCTTGCAGGCGCTTGAGTACGAAAGGAGTAATTTCTTTGCCGATGAATTTTTGCTTCAAGAACGTACCGTGTAAGAGTAATGTAGGTTACAATCGAGCAAAGGACTGAGGCAAACTAACTGTAACTAAAATCGGCAATTTTTAATTTTATATAAGCAAACATGAGCTCTAGCCAAAGCTCTGAACTAGCTCAAAGTGCGAACGGGGCAGTGCAAGCACTTCGACGTCGAAAGACTACGAGCAACGAAGATAGAGCGCGTGGTAACAACGTATGAAAATGGAGCAACTCATGCTGCCATTAGCCAAATGCTGAATATAAAACTAACGACAGTTTACGGTATTGTCAAAAAATACCAAACAGCATTTCAGGTCGAAGCCAAGAAACGTGGTGGCAATGGGCAGAAAATATTATCGCAGCAAGCCATAAGCGATATTCAATGCTGGATCAATGACGATTGTACGGTGACGCTAAAATCACTCGCACAAAAATTGTTGCAGGAACACGGTGTGCGAGTTTCCACTACCACCCTAGCGAGGGAAATAAAAGGCTTCAACTACCCCTTGAAGATGGTGAAGCTAATACCGGAGCGGCGTAACGCACCGACGACCATCGAGGATCGGAAAATGTACGCCACACAATTTTATGGCGTGGCGCGCGAAGTTGGATTTAATGTCAGCATGCGCACGCTTAAAGAACGATCTCGGAAAGGTACGCCGGCCACCGCCACCGTACCACAAACTACGTAATATAATTAAAAAATATTTTTAAAATGTTTGTTTACATTTTTCAACTCTTGAACCGACAAGTGTATACCCAGTATTCAATCCGCCTCGCCAATCTGACATTTTATATCAATTGCACGCGATTTCGTATCTATATTGGGCGATTTGCTAACATATTGGGTGTTTCCGTATCAACCTTCCCTACTTTTATATTCGCTTGCCCGATTTCCAAAAGTGGGCTCTCCGCAGCTTATCATGTGTGTTTCCCTGTATTGTGTTTGTTTTTTTGTGTGTGTTATCATTATTATTAGATTGTTTTAAAAGTCCGTTAGTGACCGTTAGTGGTGAATTCATACATGCTTGACGTTTGACATGCAACCTTTAAAAGGGCGTAATACGGGAAGCTAACTGCAAACTCCCTTCCCTTTTCGGATTCCCCCTTGCTTGTGTGCATAAGCAAACTTTGATTTATGGCCTATTCCACACACTAGACAGCGTTGCATTTGCGAAAATGTACTGCTAAATTATGCGGGAAAACCGTCCCAATCTCAAGTTAAATAAGTATACACGCCTGGGGAAGAGGTTAGTTAGAAGTTTTGCGACAAAAAAAACGACACACATTCACTCACCTTAGTTACGGTTCTATTTCATTTCGTCACGGACAACCGTATGCATGATGCGAGTAAGCTGTAAAAAAACGGTTTATGAAAACCATTCACAACCTCCGACGAATGTGACGATCCACTGCTACATAGCAGTCGCTTCGTTACCAGTGGAAGAATCCGTTAGGTTATGTTTTTTATGGGAATTTTGTACATCGTGCGCATCGTCACAAATGCGGCAAACCTTCAAAAAAAAACAGCAGAACACAAAAACCAACGGTACCGAACCGCACAAGGATCAGCTTGAGTTTTTAAAGCATTAATTATTATGGGTGAAATTTCGCGGATCATCGATCGACGTTTTCGAGTCCCTTTTTTTCATTAGGGCTTTATTGTTAGCTTGGGATAATTTCCACGTGCCAGCTAAAAACCTTTCGCGAAGGTTAAAACGCGTTAGTGTGCTAATAAATTGAAACGCTAACGATCAGAACTGTTTACGGGACTGTTGATTGGATGTTGGATTCGGTTAGAATTCGGAATTTTTGGCTCGATCAGGACGGTAATTTTGATCGGCGAAATGGTGATGTGTCTTAAATCTCTCGGAACAATCTTGTTAGTCAAATTGTGCACAATCGCAATGCCTCGATGGTTATTGCAGTGTCTAAATCCTGTGGAGAGTGTATGAATAAGATCTTTCAAAGATGCAAAATAAGAAAAACCTCACACACACACAAAACACAGCTTCAGTCCAACACGATCGGAAAGACCTTGAGCGATTCTGCGCACTGGAGCCCAATGGAGCTGCAAAACCAATCGAACGAAAGTAGAGCCCGTAGGGGTGAGATGTGTTTTATGGCTATCATAAAGAAGATTTTCAAACAGCACGAACAACAACCCCAACACACCCTGGAGAGGTGAATAAAACACTTTTGGGGCTGACGAATCGGGGCCAACGATCAAAGCCGACAGGCGATCGGATCACGAGCTCACCTCCTCGGAAGGGGAAGAGAGGCATTGTATGCAGATATGCAGGAGGCTATTGGCGGTAGTGCCGAGCAAGATGGTGCCGAAGCTTTGAGCTTTTGCGCGTCATTTTGACCACACCCGGAGGCGAATTGGGAACGCTTCTTTGGAAGGGTCACACTCTTCGTGTTTCGATCGCTCTAGAGCGCTCTGTCCGTTGTTGGGACGGGTGGACTCTTACATAATTCATGGAGACATGTCACTACACTGTCGCTCGACTTCACCAAATGCACCGGTGGGACCTTCTACCATCCGGTATCCTTAATCGGAGTGAAGTTGTTTGCTTCACGGTACGTTTTTTTGTGTTTCACTTTCTACCATCATTGTTTGCTATGTTTTTTGTGTGTGTCTGTGCGCATTGTTTTGCTTTGTTTAACCTCTCCACGGTGGTGTACGTTCGTGATGACACGAAGTTTTTGGGTCTATGATCCGCTTCCTGCTAGTTGTGAAGTAGTTTGTGGACATGGGTAGAGGCGTTCCACGAACTCTCCACGGCTTTGGGTTGGGTGCAAGGTCATGAGAAAATGGGCATGCCTTTTTTTGTTTTAAATTTAAAGAAGGCTGCGTTATGATTGTGACCAGCTGTCACATTAAATTTATTAATGATCCCTCGTAGACATTGCCCATGTGCTGTATGGGGTTTTAAAGGTGAGCTGCAACGCTAAATGAGATGGGAGAACACCCTTGTTTTTGTTGTGCGTATGTTAAAATTTATTGTGCAAATTTGTTGCCGTTGTCGAAACTGAATATTGCAGAAAAAAAAAATTACATTTTGTTGGTGTGCAACGACTCTACGTAACAGGAAGTATAAGTTTTTTATTCGATAGCGTTCGTACATTACATCCTGTTTCGGAAGGTTCTTCGGAACTTTCTCTTGCTAGGCCGTACGTTTCAGCTGCTAGTTTAACAAATTTGTCTTCTTAAAGTCATTCTCTTTCGTTCCAAGTTCCGCTTGCGATTGGGAATCTTTCGCCGTACCACAGCAATTATCTTTCTTCAAAAAGATTCCTCATCAAAGTGCACAGCACACAGTTGTCTCGTTGAAAGCCACCATACATTGTATGGTGGACAAGCGCTTCAGGCAAGGTTCGTATCCCAACCAGTCACAACCCGAGAGCCCAAGTATCCCAACCGAGGCCAAAGACCTGCCCACTCCGCAGTGTCATTGCCAGGGTTTTCCGTCATCATTAAGCGGTAACTCTCCCGGGGGGCAAATATTGACAAAGAGTGGCCCTGCACTTCGCATCGGCATCTTCGGCATACGCTTCTTGAGAACGCTTGTACACCGTTCTTACCCCATACTTCACTTCACCGGTAGACCCGCAACCGGTTCGTCGCCATTGGTTCCGAAATATGAAAAATGACACTTTCAATTGCTTATCTATTCACCAACCAACCCGTCCGTCGTGGGCATCAGGCCTGGGATGGTGGTACGCGGGATAACGCTAGAGATAAAACACTCTCACAAGTGTCTACGGTTTCTGCGCGAAAGCAAAAATAGTCAGCATAAAAAATGGCCAGAATGGCGTATACTTAGGCAGAAGAAATCATACCACCCGAGGTTTTGTCCACTACCACCACCCAGCGGGCAGGCGTTTCTAACCTGTTCTCGTTTCTAACCGATAGGGTTGGATTGCGACGTGCTACGCACAGTCCACCATCATTAGCATACAACCTGAAGTGGCCTGAAGCTGTTCGAGACGCGACGACTTCACGTTCAGCACCTCCAACTCAACGAGGGTACGATTGCCGTGCATTCCCAACGTGGTACTTCTCTCGCATAACCCCTGTCGGTCGATGCTCGTCTTCGTCAGGCTGCAATGCTGGTGCAACCGATGCAATAGCGATGCACTCGTCAGATTTCGCTCCCATTGAAGAAGTCCGTGGGGAAGCTTTGGAAGAAATGTATAAATTATAGACCCACACCATCTTTCGGTTTGGGCTATTAATCTCCTTGCTTAGCCGAGCAAGAGGGTTGAGCGCGCAAGGCAAAAACCCATGGGCTATGCCTATCGGTAAAGGCTCATTATTTTTTCCACACATTTCAAAAGTGAGTACTTTTATCAAAGTAATACATTTTAATCTCGCCTTGCGTATTGAGTTGCGTTCTATTCTGTGTCTTCTGCTCCGTAGTCCAAAACTCCCCACACATCACCCGGAGTGGCGGTGTTCGTTATCGTGTTTGTATGCGGCATAATTTTCATTCTAGTACCGCCTCCGTTTCTCATTAGCCGATGAACTATCCGAAGAATGTTTTGTAATCATTCTTGTCTGCATATATTATTTGCTGTATTCCTCCTGAGGGGGAAAGTTTACTAACCCTGCTTATTATGGCAATAGCCTCTCTAAGAATACGCAACTGCAGCAGCCGAGTTATGTAAAGTTGAAGGTTTTCCTCAGTCGTTATCGTTCATTAAAGGGTTCTGCTTAGTAAATGGGACAGATTCGCACTATTCTTCAACGTTACAGTCATTTGTTTGTTTTAGCAAAACAATCTTATGTTTCATCAGGTTCATATATGATCATTAATGGGGAAGGTTGCACTTTTAAAAACTTTAGGTAAACAACAACAAAAAATCTATGCAAAAATCCGCACACGATCTAACACGATCAATCATTCTGGCGCTGCCTATGGCATTATTTAAATCGAACAAGTTTCACCGGATCCGGCAATCGGACAGAACCATCAATATATACGCCAAGGTCGCGCACAGACCAACCCAAGGTACCATTCCATCTCGTCGTACGCAATACAGGAAGGCACCCATGATCGGTTGACATTTGCCGCACGATTGCATCCAACCGCCTACTTTCGCGCCCTTGCCTCCATTACCATTAGAAGAAAAAAAAACAAACCAAAAAAAACGGATGTCGCATAAACCAATGGCTTCTCCCCGTCCTTCGGCATGGCCACAGGTCGGCGAAAAATCATTTATAACTTATATATACACACACATATGGCAGCCATAAAATGCCACCGACCGCGACCACGGATCGACTAACGGTTTCCGGAGTTATCGCATAAGACGCGGTTTCGCGAATGGTCCTACTGAAAAAAGGTCCCATAAAATATTGCTGCTGCTGGTGCTGCTGCCGGAATGCACGAAAAGCCATCTCAAACCGCAAAAAAACAGTCGTAGAGTGGTCGGTAGAAATGGCTTTGAGCATTCGTTTGATTTTATTTTACTACTAGCTTAGCTCACCTCAAACGATCACCGCCGTCCTTCCAGATCGTATGACCAGGGTAGAATGCGTCTGGCTGTGGTCCGAGACGGGAACATGAAATGCATTTGCGTAAAAAAAAACCGCATCCAACAACCGCTCGCGAGTGATGTGCTGTGGCGGTAAAGCTGGCAGATTATTATTGTTCTGCCGATTGTCTGCCCACGTCCGCGAAGATCATTCGTAACCGCGAGCTCTCTAACGGAACCGTGCCGTGTCGGCAGTACACCGGTGTCGCTGCAGATTTAGCAGTAAGGATGCAAAATGTTCATCTTCAACTTTATGGACAAGCTCAATTCTTTCGATATTAATTATCGGATCGGATCGGATTGGTTCATTTCTTCTTTTTGATCTGCCGGTAAGTTCAAGATACTTCAAACCGCAACCATCTGGACGAGCCTGAAGTTGTCCACTACCAAATGAAGAAGTCTCGAGTTATATGACACTTCATACAAATGTGTGTTGGTTGTGAAGTCGCCGCATCTCCACAGCTTCCACCGATTGTTTCTCGCTTTCTTGCCACTGTGGATGACCGGATAGAGGCCAATGCCGCAGTGTGATGCTGCTCCTATAATTTCGCCACCTATGCTATGGCGTATAATTGAAAACGAAAACCTTGTCGCCTACGCTACGTCCAGCTGGGTAATTGGTGGACAATTCGTTGCGTATGTGAATATTGATTATAGCCATCACGGAACCCATGACGTGCATGGGTTGCCTCCTTTCGAAACGGTTTCTTTTTCGAGTGCCCCACACACATAAGGAGCTATTCTTGGTCGAAAAGCCAAAAGAGGTTCTCAACCGGTTAGAAGCACCAAGCCGAGTGCCGGGTTACTTCCCGTGCACGTAACACCTCCACTACCGGTAGTTGCGAATGACATTGCAAGGACGACTCTTCTACGCTGGAACTGCAAGTCATCTCGCTGAAGGTGTTAAATTGGACAGTGGAGATTTCGTGAAGGTAATCCTCAAAAGAAGAAAAAAACGCATCACAATACAGGAAAGAGGTGGAGCTTCAAGTGCGAAAGACACCGTAAGTTACCACGCGTGGGAGGATATGTGATCCTTGGTGTAACGACAGGATAACTGTAGGGGGAAATAATATACAGCTTGCGAATTAAATGCCCTTTACTGGAGAGTAAGGAGTAAGATTATTCTGACACGACAGATTTGTATCACGAACTGCCGCTTTCCGGTTTTTGGCACAATTTGTATATCTACTTTAACGAATAAAATACAGTATTTATGGTGAGATTATTTTGATTCCAAAAGCCATAGGTGGTTTGTTGTAGAGCAGTTGAGCTTTTCGTAAGCTCAAGGTGTGTTTTTTTTACTTATTGATTAAAACATTCATAAAAATGGTAAGCCACGAAACGGAACTAGCCCGTACGCCTCAAAAAAGCTGGTCTCAAAAATAGTAAAAACAAAACTATTGTCTATGAAACCATCACAAAGATATTTAAAGACTTCGACCAACGTTAGTGGTAATCTAATTGATTCCACCTATATCCATGAAGAGCTAATCTTCCTAATAGACAACGGCACCTCAAGGACGCACAATCCTTCCGATATCTTACCGAGACGTATAAGTTTTAAATAGCATTTAAATGAAATGATTTACAACGGTATAATCCGCTGGTAGAACGCCACTACCGGGCCTATAAAGTCGGCTCAGTGCGCGATAAATCCCGCATACCTTGATGACAGGCGACCACATATTAGCGATACTAATCGCTAACCCCCGCGCAACATTGGGTAGCTGAAAACCGGCTTATCATAAACAAAAGCGCCCTCCTACAAGGAACTTCAAGCAGCTCAAGTGGTCCTGATTATATCACCAGCGGATTACTACTACCGTTTGTGGATTTCTTTTCTTCCAAGCTTGTCCGTTGTCCCCCCGGCCCCATTTTGTTGATTGACCGATTCGCGCCCACCAGGTTTTTGGGTACATCGTGCGCACCATAGTCTGCACCGTGGACACGTTTACCGTGCGCCTCATCAAGACGATGCCATTCCGTATGCGGTAGCGTGTCCACCGTGCATAACGTAATCTGCTATTAATTCCCATTCATCTCGTGCTTGCTGACGTGAACAAAACCGGCGTGTGGATTGTATGTGGCACTAAAAAAATAAATGACCGTACCACCTTTTGCTACCTCTTCTGGGTCGGACAGCATTCCGAACAATTGTTTCGTTCGCAATAAAAAAAACGTATACATTCCGAAAGTGGTTAAAAAATTGTGCGTCCTGCCAAAGATGGGCAATCGAATCTGAAGACAGCCGAGGTGGATCGACGAGACGGTATGGCACGGTTTTAAGATGATTGAGTTCATAAGTAGGGGCGTGCTGGGTAAAGAGAGGACATCGGGGCAGAACCTGAACCATCTTCGCGGCTGACCAGTTACCGCCTTCTGGCGGCATTCTTTGGTTGTGCGTAGGAGGACACCTGGTGGTCGTAACGAATGGCTTCGTGGGGCGTAGGAGCTGTTATTGCAGCTGCCAGTAACTACCTGTACAGTGTCCAATGCGGAAACTCCGTGCCAAGTTGCGTCGAACTCTGGTGAGGAAGGATTTGCCTGTATGGATCTTTCTTTCCCGGCCAATCAAGGCCGGTTGGAGGAGTTCTCGTACACGATCAAGGAGCTTTCGCTTTCGCGGCACAGACATAGTACTTCGGATCTTTGCTTCCTGGTTTTATGTTTCCCTGTAACTCAATACCTACTAGCCCATTGGCGTACCGACTCTTTGTCGGGCTTCGTTGGTGAGCTCGACTGCGAAAGTGAGATGCTCGGCAACTTCCTAACGCTTCTGGTAGTCGCGACCGAGCGAAGGATCGTGAAGTCGCGTTCGCGTGCCTAACCACCATTTAACATTTCTCGCGCGTGATAGACGATCGGGTGGTAAACGAAGGATAAATCCATCTCGTTGACGGCGCCAGCCAGCTGTGACGTTTATGAATTCATAAAGCATAATTAGCTCGGACGCTGTCACCCAGCGTGCGGCGTCGTAGCAACTATCTGCGTCTGCGTAAAGACTGTTCTGTTACGCTATGAGTATGCAGTGTTCGATATGCGTTATGCTTCCGAGTTTTCAGCAGCTTGATTCGAACTGACAATTGAGGTCGCCTTGTAACGCCGACGCTGATTTCACTTCCGTTCACCGTCGGTTTGGCCGCTCTCCGCTGACGAAGACTCCTGGACCAAGTCATCGCTTACCTTTAAAAACGGTACGTCACTTGCAAACTCAGTGATTTCGGTGACCGGTGGCGAGGCTATGCGATGCACATCAATGTGTGACGAAGCGCTCAAGCACTTCTTTTTTTTTGCACCAAAAACTTTCACCCCACGCCAACCAAGTGCCCACCAAACAGCGCGTAGTGTTAAACGAAGTAGAACCAATTGGTACGGTGTTCTTTTCACTGACCAAGCAGGGTAAAACGCAAGTGCACATCGCTTAGCACGCATCTGTACGTACAAATCGTCCCAACGGCTTGTGGCCGTATGCATAAGCAGCATTACAAAGCTTTTATTTTGTTGTTTTGTTGTTTTCCTTTTTCCGTTGACCTAGTGGTGGTCCAACACGTCGGTGGGTTTTTTTTCGGTGTTACTCTCCAAAGCATTTGTCTTCTGGACGATCCACCAAGGTCATGGGGCTGTATGTGAAGTGAGCCATTTTGAACCTTAACCTCACAAAGCCCCGTAAAACATTGGTTCAGGGTCTTGACCAAATGACCACGGCCCGTGAAGTACTCTCCATTCGATCGAACCGATGTTTTGTGCAGCGATTAATGTATGGTAATATGGTGCCAAATTACCAGGCGCAAAAAATAAAGCAGACCACAAACAAAGATTGTCCTGTCGTCAGCAAATCATAACCACAACTAGCTGAGGACATGTTGTCCTCAGGTCAAATGTCTGTCCCAGCACCGTACACCCCATGTACATTGGCGCCAATTCTTAACGACGCAAAGAAGAGGGTCATACGCATGCTCAAGCTGTACCTCCACCGGGGCTCTGGTGGCAAGGTTAGAGGAAGCTTCGGGTTCTTTGACGATGGGCTGTTCGAGGCTCCGCACTAGCGTCATTTTAGGTTAATTCTTTGTTTTCCCCGTCAACCTGTATCCCTCCCCTCGCATGATAGACATGAATGCCCGCTCCCGCCATTCTAGAGATGAAGGTCATATAGACACAGAAAGCTTACCGCGGGTTGAAAGGAAACTACAAGAAGGCTGTTATGTAAATCGATGTTAAACATTTTTATTATTCTTAGACGACCGACGGCCGACAGTGGACAAGCGCGTCCGGGCGCGACTTCAACCTGATCATTGTTACTTCCGCTGACATGACCTGCTGGCACGAGATATTCTCACCCCGAACGTTTAGACCGATCGTTTACGTTGTAATTAAATCGCAACTAAACTTTGTGTCTTCAGGCGTTACATCCGTGTCATGGAGATGTCCTTCCAGATGGGCATTACTAAATGTACTTTATTGTTTTGTTTGGTAGCATTGTGTGTACAATGTAGTGATTTATTTTTTTGTCTCTCTTTTTCGTTGCAGGTAATGTTCATGGGCAGATGCACGATGAGATTGAGTGTGTTAGGCGGAATGGTAATTTTAATATCTGTGAGGAAACTGTTCACCTTTTGAAGGATTAACTTTAACGTAACCACGCAAAACTTTGCAACTAAGTAAATAGATGATCTTCATCAAAAGTATCTCAACGAGAAGCGGAGATACGATAAAGCTGAGCAGGTGATGAACTTTTAACATCAGCTCATTAGACACGAACGTTGAAGGCAAGACAAACGATTGCATTGTTGTGTGGCGGGTTGTTTTTTTTTTTTGGCAATCTAATCTCAGAAGCTCGGCGACACCGAGGGTAACTCCCACGATCATGTCGTAAGCACGTCCAGATGCAAAAGCTCACACTGCAAAAAAAATGTGAATAAACCAGGGTGGTGTCTGGTATCAATCACATGGAAAAAGGGCGCGAGAAGTAATCATTTTGCAACATAATACGCTAGTTAGTAGCCACGGTAGCCACTTGCTGATGTCAAAAGGCGCGCGACAGTGTAAACGGTTGCCAAACCTACCCTCATCACACACAAACCCGAATCTGCCAGCTCAATGGCAATGTGTTGTTAAGCCAAAAGCGACCAAAAAAAACACAGTTCACATCGCACACACAATCTAAACGTTAAGTGGGCACACAAGTGATCTTGCGGAAAGAATAGGCAAATCAATGGACTGTGACATTGCCATGCCAGCGGTGCGATTGTCTAGTAATAATGTGAAGAAAAAAGAAATACAACGAGAGCGAAGGTGATCGATTAACCGTCAAACGAGGGTGTTCCAAGTAACACTGCATGCGGTTAGGTTTGCAGTTGACTTTACTGCAGAGTAAAGACATAACAAAAACATGCTTTAAACCGTATCGCAAATTGCATAATTTATTCCGTAAACCTTCCCGCCGATTTTTCTGTCCGCTTGCGCACTTACCATTCTGGTGATCAATTTCGGTTGGAAGTAGCGCTTTTTTTTCAATCTCCTCACATGAGGACAATTGACATTTTGGTAGCATAGCTACAGCAACAACAACAAAAAAACGCACCCCCAAAGTCTCAAGCGCACCCGATGTGGATAAGTGTTTGACAATCAGGAGAATGGAAAACCGTTCGACATGTTTATTGTCCATTATTCGGTAGCTGGTACGGTTGGAAGCGAAAAGCGTCACAGCATAATTTATTGCTGCTAAGTTACGAGACGAGGGTCAGCAAAATAGCTGCTGATTCGGGAGTTCGCAGTTGCCTCAAATTGAGTGGCACGGTGACAGATTTAGTTTCACTTACATTTTTCCCGGTACCTATGAAAGTGCTTGCAGTTGTGCGCTCAGTGCCCTTCTTACGTTAGTGGAGCTTACCCCGAAAAGAAGTTCCCGCGCACATCATGACATCTGCACTCACGGGGCGGTGTTGAAATAAATTCGCAATCATTCGTCGATTACGCTTAATGCGGTCGTAGAAGGTGGCCAATATTTCGTTTAACGCATACGCACGCTGCTACCATGTCTTCTGTTAGCACCTCCGAATGGGCAAGATCTATGCAGTCTTATGCAAAGATAAGCTAAGTTAACCTACCCGGTGGCCCACCCTCCTTGATGGCGACCATCATTTGTCCAACCGTCAGCTCGCCGTTGCCATACGATTCGATTGAAGCCCTGAGGCGCCATTCGACCGGCACGCAATCGGACGGCCATATTCCGCGGAATATCTACCAACCCTTGCGAGCCTCCCGTAAGCGGTAGGAAGCTTGTCATAATAATTGAGCAAGATTACGATCCATCGTTCGCCGATCGATGGCCAACAGATTCCCGTTGGCAATGTCGGGCGGCGGAGTGAGTTCGATGAAAATCGACAAAAATTCGAACGGTATTCGGGCGTACTACGGTATGATGCAATACTACGGTGAATGTTCAAAAATGAGTAGCTAAACCTGGGCCGAGACAAACCGGGTGTATCAAACACTCGTCCACCCAGTACGTACGGCACTGACGGTTTATACGCTCCAGGGCGTATCATGGTTGCTTTCTTCAAAATCTTTTTCTACTGATCTTTTCCATTCGTTGTCGCTAGTATCGATTGATCGTGGTCGATCGAACGAAAAGATAGTGAGATAATCAGATCATACGGATCTCGAATTTGTTTATGTTGACGCTTGGTCACTGTAAGTATTTGTACGTAAGAGGGTAAAATTAGTGTGCTGTCACAACACGGTGAGAGCTGGGTGATAAATTGCACTCGGAATAGTCGCAGAGTTCACTCTTGACGTCAAAAATGACTCGTATCTGGAAGAACTGTTGCAACTTATTTAGGGTGCGTGTTTGTTTGGACAATACCAATAAGATATTAAGTATGAATAATGATGTTTGGTTTGCAATTAGTACTTGTTTCAGTTACGGATCGGAGAAAATGTTTTACCAGAACATGGAAGGTCACCCTCAGATGTACATAGTACTATATTTGGCCTAACCAAACAGCTATCATTTTTACATGAATCGCACAAAAAAATATTAAAAAATATATATTAAAAATATCGAAAATTTTCTAAGGCTTTAGCCTTAGCTTTTTTTTGAATAATTTAGGAAAATTTTAAAAATTCATGTATTTTAATACGAATTTGTTGCAATAAGTTTCTTTTCACTCAAATAATGCTTTAAATTAGAAAAAGAATAAAAATTCAGAAAAAAATTTCAAAAAAAAATTCCACTCGAAAATTTCATAAGGCTTACCCCTTACGTTTTTTTTGAAAATTTTGAAAAAAAAAATAAAATTGATTTATTTTAATGCCAATTGGTTGAACTAAGTTTCTTTTCACTCAAATATTGCTTTAAATAAAAAAACGAGTAAAAAAATTTATAAAAATAGAAAAAATATAAAAATTTGAAAATTTCATAAGGTTAATTTTTGCAGCAAGTTTTGCCTATAACTCGGTTGATATCCAATGAATCGCCAATCTTTAACCTGTGGTCGATAGATGGCACCAATGGCTACATTTTCTTCTTGGACGGCCTTGCCCTCAGATGTCTCTACCAGAAGTTATTCGAGGAACCAAGTTCCATACCCTGTTTGAGAAAATGTAAAATTTTCCTCTTTTTTGCACCAAGTTTTGTCTATAACTCGATCGGTATAAAACGGATCGCCAATTTTTAAACTGTGGTCGATAGATGGCACCAATGGCTACATTTTCTTCTTGGACAGCCATGCTCTCAGGTGTCCGTGCCGGAAGTTATTCGAGGAACCAAGCTCCTTACCCTGTTTGATAAAATATAAAATTTTGCTCATTTTTGAGCAAATCAGCAAAATTAAAAAAAATATTTTATTTCAATGCGAATTTGTTGCAATGTGTTTCTTTTCACTCAAATAATGCTTTAAATTAGAAAAATAATAAAAAATCAAAAAAAAATTTTAAAAAAATTTTCAACTCGAAAATTTCATAAGGCTTACCCCTTACGTTTTTTTTGGGAAATTTTGCAAAAAAAATTAAATTGATTTATTTTAATGCCAATTGGTTGAACTAAGTTTCTTTTCACTCAAATAATGCTTTAAATAAAAAAAACGAGTAAAAAAATTTATAAAAATAGAAAAAATATAAAAATTTGAAAATTTCATAAGGTTAATTTTTGCAGCAAGTTTTGCCTATAACTCGGTTGATATCCAACGGATTGCCAATCTTTAACCTGTGGTCGATAGATGGCACCAATGGCTACATTTTCTTCTTGGACAGCCATGCTCTCAGGTGTCCGTGCCGGAAGTTATTCGAGGAACCAAGTTCCTTACCCTGTTTGAGAAAATGTAAAATTTTCCTCATTTTTCCGCCAAGTTTTGGCTATAACTCGGTCGGTATTCAACGGATTGCTAATCTTTATCCTTTGGTCGATAGATGGCACCAATGGCTACATTTTCTTCTTGGACAGCCATTCCCTCAGATGTCTGTGGCAGAAGTTATTCGAGGAACTAAGTTCCTTACCCTGTTTGAGAAAATGTAAAATTTTCCTCATTTTTGAGCAATTCAGCAAAATTTCTAAATGTGATATATGTTAATGCGAATTTGTTGCAATAAGTTTCTTTTCACTCAAATAATGCTTTAAATTAAGACAAGAATAAAAATTCAAAAAAAAATTTCCACTCGAAAATTTCATAAGGCTTACCCCTTACGTTTTTTTTGAGAAATTTTGCAAAAAAAAATTAAATTGATTTATTTTAATGCAAATTTGTTGATATAAGTTTCTTTTCACTCAAATAATGCTTTGAATAAAAAAAAATTAAAAAAAAAAACTGTAAATTTGCCAATCTCCTAAGCGTCAAGTCACGTGTATCAAACGTTTCGTTTTAACTCATTTTTGTTTCAACTCACTCCCACATTTTCGTTTCAATTTACGTATTTACTCTTTTTGCAACTCGACTTACCACGGCTACATGTTTACACTCATAAGTGCGTAAGTGAAAAAAGAGTCGCTACAACTCCTCGTGGTGAGTGAACGAAACGTTTCAACTCACTATCTAACTCTTACTCACTTTGCACATCTCTAGATCACACCTTTGTAGTTTTACACCATTTGCCTTATATTGGATGAAGTTCAAGTCGTCCAATAGTTCCCTTATCTTGGAGGTACACCGACAAAAAAGCTCATCCAACTGGTTTTGATGAATCTTAAGTTTGTCATGTCATTAGAATGATACCGGACGATCTAGTCCTTAAAGTTTTTTTCAGGAAGAACGCCTGGAGCAAATGATTCATCAACGATTGGGGTTTAAGTAAGTTGCATTAACTAAGAGGCGATAATCCAACCTCCGTCAAAACATGTTGCCCGTATTAATGTCTCGTCCTGTACAGAACTAACTCAATTTCGAATATTAAGGCATTCGTTGCCGTTCGACACGAAAATAGCTCACCCCCATGAAAATACATCAGGACGTCCATAAAACCAAATCACAGACGATTTGTGTTCCACATTGTTGCAACAGTACGGTTCCATGTCGCCTCCCTCTGTCACTGACTATGTGCTCACTTCATTTGCATACCAGGAATACAAATCCATTCAATCGCTGGTGAGATCAATCATTGATTTACTGCATTTCATTTCCTCACACAGAAGTGTCCGTCGCTTACCCGGGCCGCCAGCCAATAAACAGAACGTCACACCAGTCTGGTTGCATTCTACCCTCGTCCCAGTTGGCGACCTCTTGGTGTTCTTGCGCATAAACGAGCGAAAGAAGAAGCGACTGAAAGGATTCATCATGCAAAACCGCTTCCAGCAGATTATACAGAGAATAAATAAAACCC
Organism: Anopheles funestus; assembly: GCF_943734845.2. Classification (NCBI taxonomy): domain Eukaryota; kingdom Metazoa; phylum Arthropoda; class Insecta; order Diptera; family Culicidae; genus Anopheles; species Anopheles funestus. The sequence continues at coordinate 93,275,504 of NC_064598.1, read as the reverse complement.
CCCCATCGCGACAGGACAGGCTGACGAGTGCGGTTAGCTTTGTGTGGCATGGCCCCGTCGACGATGTTCCTTGCCAATGACCCGTGAGTGGGAATGTTCGTGCATCTCGTTAAAATTTCATTGCGGAACAAATATTTTTATGGTTCCCATAAATTGTGCGTCATTCGGTCACACCACCTAAGGCAGATGGAGAGTGTGATTTGCGCACATACATTCAGCTAGTATGTGAAACAAAATTAGGATATTATTGGCACTAGAAGCGCGATGCATTGTAACTGCATTATGGTGACGTTCCTTTCCTGACCAGTGTGCTGACCTCTTCACCAGCAATGCCGGTAGTTAAATATTTGAGCTAGATTTCAAATGCTCAATGCCATACTATGGGCAGCAGGCAGTAGGTTAGTGCCCGGAAGGTAAAAAACGTTTTTCATGCTTTTCCGTTTCTCTTGCGCCATTTCTCGTTGAAACGGTTCGATCACGCCGTCAAAATTTTTGCGACCTCCTTCGCCAGAGGGCAGCACCATTTTGCAGTTCCTTGAAGATGGGTTTGGAAGTTTACGAAACATTCGCTTTATTGAGGTTAATGGTTCGATTCTTTGCATACCCCACAGCATCTGTGACATTCGATTGTCAAACTCGATATCGTCTTCCTCTCGTAACGTAAGCTCACGATTCTGTCCGCTACTAATATGATCCCCGGTCCTTGCTGTGTGATCTGTTCTTGGGTTTGTGTGCGATTTTTTTCTTCTCTCAATTATTTTGCCAACACAAGCAACAATAATAGAAACATCATAATCGATGTGTTTCGTGCTCAAAAGCTCTAGGGAGCACTTCCCATGTACAGCACTCGACACTTTGTTGCTGTCAGTAAACCGATATATGCTGCTGCTTCGTGCTGTTCGGGCACGTTCCAAGTGTGTTATGTTTTCCTACCAACAGTATGCAACAGTCGTCCGGTGGCATGGATGTGTGGAGCAGTGAATTGGTAAACGAATATCTAATCGAGGCCGTACGACACCACAGAGATTGGATGCATGCGGTAGTGGTACACATGTTTACGATAACTGTCTCATAATACATCGCTCCACACCTCTTTACGGACCGACCCCCTTGCATGGAGCCTCCAAACCAGTCAGAGTATTCGAACTTCGTTCGAATCGTTTAGTTTAATTCCACTGCCCGCTAATCGACAAAACCTCCGTTCCGAAAGCATTTATACCGCTTATGCTACAGCTCCCGGTTTCTCCTGGTGATCGCGATGTTGTGGGTTATGCTTTTCCGTTTTTTTCTTCTTCGTTTCATATGCCAACAAGTCCGTTCGCGCTAGAAAAAACAATAGGGAAACGAAAAACGGTAAAGAGCAATAAAAATCCCTACCAATGAGTTTTTGGGTAAGGTTGCCATTGGAGTCACTACTAAAACCTGCAACATAATTCCAATACTTGGCAACTATTTAGATGGTGTTTTCTCTCTCTCTTTCTCATACTACTGCTTGTTATAGACTCTTTGGCTTTTTTCCTATGGTCAGTAGGTTTGTAACAAAATGAGGCCACTGGCCATTGGCAACACCCTTCCCTTTGCCTAACCACAGGGCAATGGTAATGTTTGTACGTGGTCCAAGAACCAAACATGCACTTTCAAGCATACATTCACCGAGCATAAAGTGTGGTGTGGGTTTGCACTTTCATTGGAGCATTCTATTATACCTCTGTGTAGCGATCGTGCCTTGTTCTACGTGAAGTTTGAAGTGTGATTCTAACCCTTCGGAACAACGGGCGATAGAGCTGTGAATGTTTGTCATCGTCATGCAGTTCCGCTTTCGATTGCATTTTTATGACCCTGACTAGATACGTATGTACCCTGCATGTGTTGCTACCGTTGTTTACTAATACGTTGATCCACTACTAGAGAAAGACAGCAGCGTGAAGAAAAGAAAAACTCCTTGTTTCGCATATCATTTTGCTGCAGTTAAGCATTGTGTCACCTTTAGTTCGCGCGACGCCAAGCATGAAATTGCCAAGCAGAATGGTGGCAAACAAGTAACAGCGGTGTTATGAGGGTGGTCCTTATGGGCCAGAACAGTTTTGCACCCCCAAGGTTTGCTTCCTGCTGACGTGACATTGTGCAACAAATCGTCGGAGCTGGGCAACATTTTGCACAAAAAAAAAACCCACCACATGCGCCATGTAGACGCTGATTGAAACTTAAGATTATTCTACTACAACGGGCACGCTTTAACGTGGTTCACTTTTGATATATTTATGAAGCATAATTATCGCCTTAGTTTTTTTCTTGTTTGTGGTTGTTAATTTTCAACTCGCGAAAAAGGTTTTTTTTTCTTATCCGTTCTCCACCGATGCGGTTAAGAAGGTAAAAGTAAGTGTCCATAAAATCTGGAGAGAGAGATTGGAAAAAAGAACACCCTCATCAATATCTTGAAGACATACTCCAATCGGACAGACATTCTCCACGTTCTGACCCGTGTCGTTTTGCGCAATAATGTTGTGCAAAATTAGTCTTCAACATATTTTGCAAGGCGTGGTAAATTTTGCCATAGGTGTGTCGCTTCACCATGGAAAACTTCCCTGTCCAAACGGCCTACACGAAGGCGTCCCGATGCCCTCTTACCAGTGCGCAAGCATTGCGTCGTTCATCTTCTAATACGCGTCCTCACCGTACGGGTACGATCGTACGCGGGTTGCGATAGGATTCGCGAATTCTTCATAAATCGTAGATTGCAACGTTAAACGTTAAAGCGTACCGATCTGCGATGGTCCAGTTTTCGATGCGGACCACTAGACCAAAATTAGCTGCAAAGGTCGACAGGTCATCAGAAAGCGGGAGGGGTGATGTGGATCGTATCGAAGCAGATATCTTCACATACACCCTGGCAAGCCTTTTTTCTTTGCAAGCCCCGTTGTAAGACGTCCAAAGCCCGATTGTATACAACTCTCCACCCTGGGGACGATGGAAACGAACGGTGAACCCATAATGGCCATAAATCATTCCCACCAACGGGCGGGTGGCGGTGCAACACATGGCGACGACCTTCGACTGTCTCGCAAACATTGGTAAGGAAATGGTGCCCGTACAGCCAATGGTCCCGGAGGGCGTCAGTGCCTTTGGTGCTTTGTGGTTGCATTGCGTCCAGATTGCTTTGCTTGACATTTCAATTCGGTGGCTGAGGATTTGATGCTAAGCTTTTGACTACGTTATGGTCAAGCGAATGCATTCAATCGATTCTTATCATGGTTGAAACTTTTTTCGGACTAAAGTAATATAATTTTGGGTGTTGTTTGGTGCAAGAATTCTCACATCTCTTACCTTTATGTTTTTTAAATTAATCCTGTTTACAAAGACCTTCATCATCAAACTGCGACTAGCATTTCGTAATCAAACCATATCACCAAATCGATCATTCGGATTAGGTACAATCAATGCTGATTAATAAACCTACCTAATGGCGAACAGGATAGCCTTTTCCAGTGGAGTCCCCTACATCTGTCCGCTTTTGTTTTTGTCATCAAACGCCATCAACATTTGCCACGCTACATTTCACACATGTTCGTCAAGTGATTAGCGCATTTTGGTGTTGCTTTCGGATGCGACGATGTTGCAACTGCACCGCCGCAGCATGCGACTTATTTTCATTAACTGCTTCATAAATCGCCCGGCACAAGTGGCCTAAAACACAACCGTTCGTCACTGTCCCGGCTGAATGTTGATTTGGCACAACGGCATTACGAATCTGTCATGCAGAATCATTAAAATAAAGCCACGATCTTACAACGACCGGTGGAAGCTGCTTTGGTTGGAAGCCTTTATCGGCAGGGGTTTGTAACGAAGGGATGATTTCATCAGTTCGGAAGGGTTACGCAGACACAGTAACTTTTTTTTTGGTTTTGTTTTAATAACACAAAAAACACACAATCAACTCGACTAATTATAACGGGCAGATTCACCCGTCTGATGGCATCCGAAACCGATGATAATCATTACCGCTTACGTTACTAGGTCGGCAGCTGGTGGTGGTTGTTTTTTGGAATGTCGAACTCACGACCGAAAGGCGTCACCTTCACTGATGTCGATGTTGGGACAAGAAAATGAAATCTGCGCACCACATGGTACTGGTTTGCTTGTGGTAGCAGTGGTAGAAAGAAGTAGAAAAAAAACATGAGTCGAAAACAATTAAAGCATTTTATTACCCCATTAATCTTGCCGCATCCCTTGGAACTGGAGCAGCAGAGCGATGACTCTCGCTTGAACAGTGCGTCCACACAGCGTGTTGAACGCGGTTTTTTATTATTTTTTTGTCCAAATTGTATACACTTTATACGGCATTTGATCTACGATCGTATGATGTTCGTCTTGGCTCAATCACGTTAAGGACTAGCTTCACATCAAGAAAGGAGGAACTTATCAATTTTGTAGGTTATAAAATATTTAATCGGATATCTTTTTTTTTACCCGGAAGCAGGATCTGGGTGTAGTTGAATATTCCATCACGTATAAGTATTATATTACACAGAAGAAAAAAGCTTCGAACAGCTCAATTTAAATCGTTTGATTTGTCTTTCTCTATAAAATCAGTACTTCTAATGTTGGGTGACAACAAGGCGTCATCTTGATTTGAACCAAGACCCAACGAATTGTAAAAATGTCACGTTATCGATTGCACCATTTGATGGATGGTATTGAAGTATGTTGGATCTTCTATAAAAGCCGAAGACATGCAAATGTGGAAGAAAATTCTTATTCAATTTCATTGAAAGGGTTTTTGAACTTTATTCCTTTCCCATTAAAATTGCATAATTAAAAATTAAATATGATCCTTCCGTTATGCTTCATCTCTCTTTAGCTTCCTGCTGTATTTTGAGGTCGGAAATTAAGCAATATGATCTTGTTGTTCGTTTGCTTCTAAACTAAATCGGACCCGTTGTATGAAACCCGAAGAATCTGAAAAGGTTTGTTTGTGACAACGTCGTAAATAAGTTTTCAAATTTCAAACCATCCCCAAAAACTGACACTTCGGATTCCATCCGCAAAAAAACGTAAAGTAAAGTCTCGATTGTACAATAACAACACCGTAATGTGAGTAGGAGTTTTCTTTTATTGTTACACTTGCTACCCGATAATCTGGCATCGGATGTAGACAAGTAGAATTTCCACTCGGGCGTTGAAAATCCGACACCCGATTGCATTGGAAACCGACCGAATACCAATCAACAAAACCGATCCGGAGAAGGTCCGGCTTACGCAACGTGCACCCAATTTGAAAACAACTTTTCTCCTTGCGCACTGTTGTGGTGCACTTTCGCCTCCACTTGCACGGCTCGAATCATTTCCGCTATTTGCCACGTCCACGGTTTACGATACGATCATATTCTGATGAGGCGTAGCGCGCTGGAAAGCATTTCGATACGGTTATGCGATTATGAATCGTCCTGCTACCGATCCGATGGCCCATGTTTTTTTTTTTTGCTTACATTTGCCTCACCACTATCACTTCGCGTTGTCATCAGGTCTGCGCCTGAGTTTGTATCTGTCCGCCTTCGCGTTTGTAATTATGCAGCAGCAATTATCTGCACAGTGAAAAGCGTGTTTCCATCGTACGAGCGTGTTGCAGCGAAAGCACTCATACCCGTCGTGCTATTTGGCGCATTTTTGGGGGAGAAGTTTTGTTTAAGAGCGTATTAGCATAATCACTCTCCCATCTAATGCTTACACCACAAAAGCCGCGGGCGCAAGTATTTTTGTACTTTTTTAAATCAACATTTGCTTTCCAACACATACCCAAACCCCCTCGTGGGGGGGGTGGTGGTTCCTTTTCTTAATGGCGCCCCGAGAGAGCTTCAAATTAGCTCACTCGTCTCGGCCTCGTGGACGATGATGGCAAGCGTCTAATTATGATATAATTGTAGCACCTTCAAACTACGGTTCGCCCTCCACATAATGATGTCAGACGGATTGCAGCATCCGGGAGAGGGTTCGAAAGTTGTGCCCGAACGTCGACTGATGTCTCATTCGGCGTGCAAATGGGGTGACGTGTCAAGAAAAGCGCCTCACACGTCTACTGCGAGGATCGTTTCGAAAGAGGGGACATAATTGCTATCTTAGTGCCAAATTGAATTAACGCTAGCAAAAAAATAATAAATAAACAATCCACTTTCAGTGGACCCGTGTGGTCATCCTCTCAACAACAAAAAAAAAGATGCATGTCAATTGTTATGTGCGGGAGAAACTCATTGTTGTAGTGCCCGCCGTTGTTGCAAATTGTAAGCACAATATTATGGCCGCACAATGAGTTCAATAAAGAGAGCAGAAAATCCCCCCTAAAGTAAGATATGCACAAACACAAACACACACAAATGGGGATCCTTCAACCATGGCACACCGGAGAAATGAAACTGGCATCGAGAGGCATTGATTTTGGGGAAGGTTATGTAAATGATGATGATTGATGAATTGAGGGTGCTGAATCGAACGGTCGAAAGTGAAAGTGTTGTTGGCCACAAACGGCGAAGAGGACGAGCGCGTGTGCTGCACTTAATGTTGATGTGTATAAAAACATTCTCACGCGTGCCACCCTTTAATGTACATATTTATTGGTCCGTTTGACACGACACGAGAATGAACGATGGACAAGCAATTATTACAGATGATAGAGGACTTTTTTTCGTCGGTATCGAAATAACTCACAAATAATGTTGATGACTAACTTTTTTTTTGGTGGAATTCAAGAATGATGTTTGTATTAAAATTGCTAACAGAGTAAAAAATAAATTGATTTTTTCCAAATGTGATGTGTTCTGATTCATCAATGTCTGACGCAATGTGGCTTTTTTAGTATTCAAGTTGAAGTGTTAACGTTGAAGATATTTCTGGCTTTATTCAAGTTGAATTGAAATATGTTTTTTATGAAGATATCGTTCCGATTTTTTGACTAAATATAATAATGATTAAATTTCAACCAAAAGTTTTTTTTTACTTTATTCATCAGCCATTTTGGGAATTGAACCACAAACTCTTTTTTTGCACAATGCATCAAAAAAGTATTTTAAAAACTTTTTTTCCGCCAAATGCTTCACTGCGTACTCTTTCAATTCAATATTTGAGATAGTATTTCCATTTTAAAAATTAACCTAAATTACCTTTTTTGCTACTTCTGAAATATATGTCTCCCTATAAGGAAGCGTAACTGTATTGTCTCATCATGTCCGTTGATGACACACAGGTGAACGCACTGCCGGAACATAAATGTCCAAAGCACCATAATTCCTTCACGTCATCCCGTGTATGATGTGAATGTTTTGAATTCACATCTAACACCCATACCTCCAGTACCACTGCACATACAAATCGAGGTCTTATCTGGTTTTATGCAAATTTTATTCTTCACTTTGGTTTATGTTTACCCTTACCTTTGGCACAAAAAAAAAATCGAAATGGAAAGTTTTGTTTGCGTGAACCGTGTGTGATTCAATTGCGCCAAATGGCTGCATACTGCTCGCTGGGACACTGGATATTTGAAAGTGCGAATCCGTGCAATGATTTATTCATCACGAAACACACGATGCATTTATCACACACGAATGAGGCCCCATCATTATAAAGCACCAAATCAATAAGCTTTTAAAGATGCGAATTGTTAAAACGAAAATGTTATGTGGTGTGGTCTCATTGTTTGCAGCAGATCTTTTTTTTTCGCACGTTATCGAAATGGTGGACAGTTGTTTTCTACAGCAAGCTGATAAGCGTAATGAGTGTGTGATAAAGGTTTTAATTGCTTCACAACAAAAACAAAAAATCGATTCCATTTGGTTTATCACAATTTGCACTACCTATAACCAAGCATCACGAACAAACCGTTCATCATCGTCATGTTCGTGTACTACAACGCAAAACGAGTGAATTTTATTGCATTTGAGATACAAAGAGAGAGAGAGAGAGAGAAACGAAGGATAAGCAAGGAAGCAACCATTCCGTGGACGATCATGATGTACGGGAGATGCATTTTCACTTCGCCACTGCTTATCATCATAAACTACGATGCGAATGCAATGATTAATACGCACCGATAGAAAATACAACCAATGCAACGACCACAACCACGACTCGGTGCGTGATTCATCACAGATAGATATGTGGAGAGGAAAAAAAGAGTCAAAAAGAAAAAAAGGATAGAATGAATGAGGCTCATTAGTTGCAAAATGGTTCATCATTTTCTTTTCTTCCATTGCAACGATCGGACGATCGGATGCTCCTTACGGGGAAAAGGAGGGTTCCGGAGTAGGGTGACCACCACCCTTCAAGCTGTACGGTGCTTTTTGTTCCTAGTTGCGGTTACCGATCCTTGCCATACCGCCACGATCACATTTCACACTGATGAATTGCATCTGGGCGGCAATGTAACGACGCCGATACGTTCGCGTGTGTTCGCTGTGCGACAGAAAGCTTACCTTTTAGTGCTTTTCTCTAATTGGCCATTCATTAGATGTGGATGCAGATGTGCTTTGTCGTCCGGTGAGTGTAGAAGGCAAAACGAAGGGTGCAGCCGGAATGCATTGAAATGCATACGAAGCTCTATTCGCGTGTGTAATAGATGCGTGCGCTCGTTAATCACCGTGGACGAATCGTTCATCACATGTGGTGCGGTTTGGTTGGACAGTATTCGTGATCCTGCCTAGTCCTTTCGGGGAGTCTGAACAGATCAGGATAACTTCTATCATGCATACCCCTAAACATGGGGTTTAAATTGTTTAATAAAAAAAAGGATGAGATTGAAAATAATATTTACTTTACCGAATGCAGGTGTTTGGTTGTTATCAAATTCAACACGCAACGCTTCTGGTCTAATCGACTACATTGCATTAGAAAAATGGCATGGAATTAATTTAATTACTTACCAACATTAATTACAAAATTGCATTAATAAAATCAGTTTGATTGGTCAGACATAAATCGAGTAATTTTGCTTTGCAGATTGCATACTTTCTGGCGCAAATTTTGTTAGTATTTATACGTCTAGCACAAAAAATATTTATCGTATCCCTTTTCATAGTATAATTTGTCATAAAGTCTTCTAAAAACTCAATTAACAAATCTTTTTTTGTAAAAAAAAAATATATTTTACAGAAAGCGTACCTTCTGGCGCAATTCTTTTGCACATTCCGTAATGTCCTTAATAAAGTAAATGTAATTGCCAAATGTAGCTATAAAATGTTTAATTACTACAACCTAGTAAAAGTAATGATAAAAAAGAATATTTATAATACAACCGAAATCCACCTAAGGCGCCGGTGAAATCTAACAAACTGTAACTGACCAAAACGTGAGTGCATTTGCAATTTTACCTTCGCCAAGCCATAAATCATCATCGCATCGCTACCGGCGTTTATTAGCCGGCTGGTCGGCTTTCATGCGTGCGTTTCAGAGCGAACCCTGGGTGGGAAATTGAAAGCATACAAGTTTGGCGGTACGGTATGCATTATGCATCGATGTGCGGAATTCGATCGGGCTACGATCACGTGCCAAGCACGCGAAATGGAAAAGAAAACAAAGCATAAAATTTTAAATAAATGATACATCTGTGCAAAATTCCTCGTGCGTACGTACGGAAAGAAAACTGGAACTAAAAGTACGGGTGAAAGGGAAACTATAACTTTATTTCTAACACCTTCATTTTGGGGTTTGAGAGGGAGAGATTTTTTCCACACACTTTGCCAAACCAACGACAGTTTAGTTGCGTATTTGTGATAAATGGGACCCACACTATCGGGGCTGGTGGTGATTGGAGTAAATTTTCGGGGTGGTCCGCGTATCGTCTTGCTACATCTTCAAATCCCTTCCCAAAACCTCCTTCACGTCTCCCTCGTAAACCGTAATCGTAATTCGATCTCATAGTGCGCCTCCGTTTTTTTTTCACCACATCAGCCAAATAGCAATACATAAGAAAAATGTGCAATTAATGCAGTTTTTGCTTCCTTCGTTACCCGGCCGAAAATCCGAGAACTGAACTCGTCATTTGATGCAGCGTCATTCGACTTCGGCGCCAGGCTTTTGCAAACTGAACTAAACTTGCTTCGCTTTACGGTTGAAGGTTTTTTGCCGTGTTTTTCCTATTTTAATTCGTTATGGAAAAGCTAAATCATGGATGGTGGTGGTGCAAACAAACAGCACTGACGAAAGCAAAAGTCGCGAAACAGACAGAAGAAAAAAAATCGCACCGAGCGATGCGTTCGGTCGGACACGCTGGGTGCAATATGCAACACTGCAACGAATGGGCGGTGAATCATCCATTCTGAGGTTGTTTCATTGCCACGGTGGGGAGTCTTCGTTTTTCACCCGCCATTTGAAAGAAGGGTGCGTATTGATGAAATGATTTAATTTCTTCATAAAGAAAAAATAAACTTGAAGATTTCGTAAAAATGGGTTTGTAAATGAAAAATTTAAATCTTTTTTTTCACCTTTAAAAGCTAATTCATTTTTACATAATAATGAAACAATTTAACGGGACTTTGAAAGGCTCTCACACACCCAATGCTGACCGTTCACAAACTACGGTGGCTTCTTAATCGTTTGAAAAGCCTTCGATAGTGGAAAAATTGAGGTTTAACATATTTTTTTTTATAAATCCTCCCAACACCAAACTTTTCAATCAACCTTGTGCACACCGTACAAAACAATTAGGTACGGTAAAGTGTAATATAAAATGTGCGTTTGAAAGCTCCATTCGATAGGTTTTCGGATTTGCCGGGCCGTCCGATCAACCATATCAATTTCCACTCGCCTTTCTTTTTGAAGTTCGATTGGCGAAAATGATTAGTTGATTGCTTAAAATTAACCAAACTAAATAATAACCCACTGAAATCGGGGCCACCCTTTTTTCCATCCGTAGCCGAACCACTTTATTCAAAACCCGCAACACCGTTTTCCGATAGGGCTGCAAAACAGGAAGGTATCACGGTGTGTGGGAGGGGGAGGGGGGGGAGGGAAACAAGAAGGGGCCGAGTGATCCGCTCGATGGTCCGCGAACGAACGCGTGAATAAATTTGCAAACGAAAGCATATAACCGTGGCTGGTTTCTGGTGGCCAGGATCGGATAATACCTGCCGGTCAGTCAGTGTCGTGAGTCCGTGGTAGCGTGGTCTAAGCGCCTCCAATAAACATGCACGTAGTGTTGCTGGTGAATCTTGAAACGAAGCGAAAGAAACATGCGTCCTTCTTCAAGGCCATCGCAACCGGTGATACAAAGTGTAAGAGTTCTAAAGATCCTAATGACACCAAGTTTTAGAATCGTTTTTAGTTAGGAAGTGGATAAAAAGGACTCTAAGTGATGTTTGGTGATTTAGTGTGTTTAAGACTAATAAACCCAAGATTAGTGTCTGTTCTTCGTATTGTATTTTAAATATCTTCACCGGTTAAGTGACTACCAAGAATGGTTTCTGCAAACATTAACGACTAGTGAAAGCGCATAAACACAACCGCCCATAAAACGTGATGTTTCAATTCCATCGCTTAACGATCGCCGACAGGCATTAATTGGAGCTTCGACAGAATTTCCACTCATCATGCAGACAAATGTCAGAGCAGCAGGAACAATACCAAGGAAAAAGGGACTTAAAATAGCCCTTGAGTGTTTCAAAATCTGCGTGGGGGTAGTTTGGTTTGTCGTTGCCATCATATACACCCTTCCAAATGGGGTGAAATATGACACTGATGCAGTTCCACTCGTTCGACTATCTACCATTAGGATCACTTTCTCGAACCTACCATCAACGCGCGAATATTCCGCATATTTCCAATCTTAGAATCAACCCCTAACTTCGGATCGGATGCGGTGAAGGTGTGGCGTGAATATATTTTAATAAATTTCAAACAATTTATTATACACCAACAACCATCACGACAGCAGCGTGAACAGAAAATTGCTCCAGGGTGGGACATTGACACAATTTGGTCCTTTTTGGCTTTGGAAAAAGTCCACCAAAAACCAATGCACATTGGAAAGCAGCATCACAAATGGCAGCGAGTGCGATACATTAGCTTATGGTTGACGCGGAAGTACATGGGTTAAGTTGCGCATTACGTTGTCAGGGTGTTTGTATATGAAATAAAGTGCTTTGTGAAAGTGGTGCGCACGACAACAAGAAACTATTCCAAAGAAAAGTGCATATTGCTACACTTTTTGTTGGAAAATTGAGGAGACTAAGTACAATGTTTAAAAGAGTTCCTAAAAGATATTAAAAAAGAATATAGCAAATCTGTGTTATGTTTTGAATTCTTCTAACTTGGAAAGTACTTTGAAGACTTTTACAGACTTTTATGAATACTTCTAACTGATGTCCAAGGATTATTCCATTGTTCGCTTAAGCGAAGAAAGTGTTAGAGAGGAAAATTTGATTAATGTTGCCACGTGACTGCGGTATAAATGGTTGGTGCAAAACGTGAGAATTCATATCCCCCATTTTCTTTTTTCTTCTCTCCATCTCCCTCCAGTACTGATCATGACCGACGCACTCAAAATGACGGACATGCAGCAGCGCGCCAGTATCGAGTACGAGCGGCAGCGCCACCTAGCGAACTGGTTGATCGAGTCGAGCCCGCACATGCCGAAACCGACCGCCGCCCAGCAAAAGCAGCTACAGCAACACCAACAGCAATTGCAGCAACAGCAACTGCAACAATTGGCCGGCGGTGCCATTACCACCAAACAGTCCAAAGCGGCCGGGAAGCTGAAGCAAAGTCCCATGTTTCTGCTGGCAAAGATTGGCCACAACATGAACCTAGCCGTGGGTGGAGGCGGTACCGGTGGCGGCGGTGGTGGTGGTGGTGGAGGTGGAGGAGTAGTTACCTCGGCTGGAAATTCGCTCGTTGCCGGTTCCACCTTCAACTCCCAGACGAACCTTCCGCTACAGATCCTATCGCCGGGTGGTGGCCGTGAAGGAAACAAACCGAAGTTGCGCCGCTTCAACTCGCACGACACCAGCGCCAACATGTTCTCGGTGGCGGAGTTCGAGAACGCCCGGATGGCACGGCGCAACGAGTTGGAAAGTGCGGCCCTGCTGCGCCAAAGAGCTCGCTACAAGCTTAACTCCCTTTCCTCTGGTGGTGGTGGTGGTGGTGGAGGAGGACAAGGTGGAGGTGGTGGCGGTGGCGGAGGAGGAGACTGCTCAACCGGCGAAAGCAAGGGTTCGAAGCTGAGCTCCAGCGAGTCAACCACCGAGCCACTGTTTGCGGAACAGTTTCTCGAGCGTTTCTCACTGCCCCGTGTAATCCGCCTTTCGTACACATCATCGTCCTCCACCTCTCCGATGCCGGGCGGTGGCAATGGTCAGCATCACGGCGATCAGACGATGACCTCGTCCAGCTCGGCAGAATCGAGCAGTACGGCAGAACGGCCCAGCAGCGGTTCGAAAGTGTCGAAGTCGAAAAAGGGCAAAGGTTCGGCCACGATCGGTGGCGATCTGTTTCTGCTGTACCGGTATCTGCGCAACTACCGGAGCTACCACGTGTTCAACACCAAGGCGGGAACCAGCCGGAAGAAGGGCTACAAGATACCGCACGATTTTCCCGGTAAGTTTGATGTCACTGTGTCACATTCAAGCAAAATGATCCGCCTTACAAGGTCAATTTTTTTATCCGTTTTAATTTCTTCTGCTCTTACTCTGATGAATGGTTTTTACATGTTAAAATCTGTTTTAATCTAAAGTTGTTAAGTGCACGATACAGCAAAAGGTAAAGCAGTCTGCTTGCTGCTTGCTGCTTGTGTAGGAGAAAGTAAGTTGAATGCTTCAATCAACTTAATTAGGTTTAAGTGTCTAAAGATAAAACGAAATCACTCGTAATCGTTGGTCACGCAAAATGATTTTAACTGCTGGTTTGAATAATTTCAACCATCAGAGTACACGCTAACAGCTGAGTTGCGTTGAGGTATGCAGTTCGTTATTTGCAACATTATTCTTGAAAATTTCACTTTGCTTTACATTTTAAACTTATCCTAAATTAAATGTTTTTAAAATGAATTAATATTATAGCTTTTTTTTTCATGCTACCAGTTGAGTTTTTTTAAATGCTGTTTGTAGAATAAAAGGAGCTTTTTATGATGGCTACCAGAGCCAGTTTAATAGCGCTGCCGGTTAAGCGACACGTCCAGTTTGGGTTCAAATCTGGACTAGGCCTGTAGTCAATTGCTGGCTTTTTTACTTTTATTTACCGCTTAGTTTATTCGGAGAGGATGTACGTGTGAGAAGACAGGGTCGTTATCACTAATCCACTACATCAACCACTGACGCTTTAGCCTAAATTTGACGCTAATGCAAGGCAAATAGCAGCGAGAAATTGGGAACTGAAATTCACGAATTCGAAAGATCCTCGTAGACATTTCCTGAAAGGGTCTTATTTGAAGGATTACAAAGACTCCAACACGAATGGACTAAGAAGCCCTATAGTTTTTATTTACTCTCGCCAGATAACCGAGGTTGACTTGCTTCAACATGAGGGATCTAGTCAACATCTGCTCCCGGGTAGATAGTCTCAGCGCCACACTCGAGTTCCTGGTAGACGTTCTCTGGTGTTAGAATTCCTGGTCATAAGAAACACTAGCTTAGCTTACCAGACTTCTAAGGATGAACATCACATGCTAGGTGGTGGAAATGATAATTAGAAAAATCTCCGTACCCTTCAGTATCACGAAGATGAGGTATCTTCCTCAACCTTATATGGCACCTAGAATTACACTAGATGACCCAGTTGTCTAAAGTGTCTTTGAAGGTGTGGTAGGCACAAATTGAGATACATTGATTGCATTAATGCGTCCACCAGCGAGAGGACAGGCCTGATTAGTACTTAAAAACTAAGTCAAACAAGGAACAACAATCCAAAGAAGGCAAGGCATAAGTTCATCAAATATTTTAAAAAGCCTTTGAAGTACATTTTTCAGCAAAAAAAAGAAATTAACATCTTTAAAGCATCTTTTCAATTGGGAAATGATCGTTAATTCCACTCCTTACTTTTCGGGTGTGACTGATACCGTCCACAACATTCCCACTACCTTTTGGTCGACTAACGCCTATCGTACTATTCATTTTCACACCTTCACCTTTTTTTTGGAACGACCACAAAAGCGAATGAACGCACCAAACCCAGCTTCTTCACGCGTATCCGAATTGTGGCACGATGCGCGGTAACTTGGAAAACTTGGTTTCAGTTCGTTCGCGCAATAATTTTCTACGCTTCGCGCTACAGTTCCTTTGGTGCGCAAGGGAAACCTCGCGATACCCCGCCTTGATCGTATTTGCATAATTCAGCCGGAGCGATCGAATGTGTGAAGAATGGAGTTGAATGCTGCTGTGGGTTTTCGTACGTGCGTATTGTGGTGTTTCGGTAGAGATGCGTTGCTTCGGCGGGCCTCTTCAGTTGTGGCAATGAAAATTGCATTATTTCACCCGCCGGCTTTTATTCGCCCGCTTCGTTTGCGGTGGAGTTTAAGGGAACAAAAAAAGGGAGCAAAAAAAACAATTGATTGTACTACTCTTTCTCTCTCTCTTTTCGTGAGCTCTTTCAATGGAGGATAGTAGATGGTAGATACCAATCATGCTAATATGCACCACACACTATCGGACCCCGTGTACCAATCAATCGCTTCAACGATGCACCACCGGCGGAAGATTCGCACGGGCCATTGCTGATTGCATCGTTCGGAAGAGCAAAAAAATCCGCCCTTCACCTTTCTTCCTTCACAGCTCCCAAACGTCTCTGTCCCACGCTCCAAAAGAATGTGTTCTGCAAAAGTACGCGCAGGCAAATAATATTGGGTTTGGTAAACTAAGCACATCTCCGTCCACGTGCATATGACGATGCACTTTTAATTGAATGCGAACAGCATTAGCTGCAACAACGAAATAAAAAACTCTACTAACGCTAGAAGATGGAAAATTGCAAACCACCTTTACTGGTATGTATGTGCACCATCATTTATTGGCCCCGGTTGGAAGTTCCCGGTCTGTCGGTCACCATACTCCAGATCCCACCCGCCCCGCAAAACCATTGTTAGTGATGCATTTCGGTTTACACGGGAAGGTTAAAAAGTGCAGCGTCAAACTCTCTATCGTTAACATCGCATTATCGCATCGTACGAATGCAGCCGACAGCGGCAGCCCGCGTAATGTGTTACTAAGGCTAGATCCAAAGATCCAGAGAGGGGTGTGTTTTGTAAAGGGTGGAAAAGAATAAAATCAACACCAACCCATTCTCCACACTAAAGCGGAATGAACGAAAAAAAAAACAGATCAGCAAAATGAAAACCAAACGTGACTGGGAGGGAACTGGAGGGAAGCGTATGGAAATTGTATCAGAATAGAATCTTTTGCCTATGGCCGTGTCATCATTAATCAAACATGGCAGCACCGCGTAGCAACATCACATGCATCTGGGATGCAAGTAATCTGCATATTCACTCCACCCCTCTCTTCAGAGGGTGTTCCAGTAGAGGGAGAGAGAGACGCTTTTATGCATGGATCGTTGTCAAACGTTGGCGATCGCACATCTCAACGAGTACAGCACGGAATAGTGATCGAGGAAATTGTTTATTCGTTTCATTCGGGCTCATCGCTGGTTAGTATAATACTGTTTAAAATTACAATCAAAGTTTCAAAACTTCATTCGACAAATTTGTCACTCATTTTGTACTTCGACGGCGGGTCATCGACAAAAGATTGGAATTCGATACATTCCGATATCTTAAACGAATAGCGAACCCGCATTAACAACGTTACCGGCGGGATGAACTCGAGCCTTGGATGAAGGTGTCCCTGATCTTCATTGCCTATGTGCTTCTTCCCTTGATGCACAATGCTGAAACAAAAATAATGCGGGTGTTGAAGAATGATCTCAACATTGGAACAACGATTATGTTGATCGATCGATCTCTTCCAACGTAGACTGATCGAACTTCAACGGACGTTTTATAAACCATTATATCTTCTTCCTGTGAGCTGTTGATATGTGAATGTAGAGATGAGAATAACAACAATTTTCAGTGAGTCAACACAGAGTGAATGAACTGTTATTAGGAGTTAGCTCGTTAATTTTTTGCTTAAATTAGATAAATAATAATGCTTCAAATTAGAAATGCTAATGCTTTAAATTAGAAAAATAATAAAAAATCAGAAAAAAAATTTAAAAAAATTTTCAACTCGAAAATTTCATAAGGCTTACCCCTTACGTTTTTTTTGGGAAATTTTGTAAAAAAAACTTAAATTGATTTATTTTAATGCCAATTGGTTGCAATGTGTTTCTTTTCACTAAAGTAATGCTTTTAATAAAAAAAAGAGTGAAAAATAATAAAAAAATCAAAAAATTCAACAAAATGAAAATTTACTAAGGCTCATTTTTGCAGCAAGTTATGCCTATAACTCGGTCGGTATTCAACGGATTGCCAATCTTTATCCTGTGGTCGATAGATGGTACCAATGGCTACATTTTCTTCTTTGACGGCCATGCCCTCAGATGTCTGTGGCAAAAGTTATTCGAGGAACCAAGTTCCTTACCCTGTTTGACAAAATGTAAAATTTTCCTCATTTTTGCAGCAATTTTTGCCTATAACTCGGTTGGTATCCAACGAATCGCCAATCTTTAACCTGTGGTCGATAGACAACACCAATGGCTACATTTTCTTCTTGGACAGCCATGCCCTAAGATGTCTGTGGCAGAAGTTATTCGAGGAACCAAGTTCCTTACCCTGTTTGACAAAATGTAAAATTTTCCTCATTTTTGCAGCAAGTTTTGCCTATAACTCGGTTGATATCCAACGAATCGCCAATCTTTAACCTGTGGTCGATAGATGGCACCAATGGCTACATTTTCTTCTTGGACGGCCATGCCTCAGATGTCTGTGGCAGAAGTTATTCGAGGAACCAAGTTCCTTACCCTGTTTGAGAAAATGTAAAATTTTCCTCATTTTTGCAGCAATTTTTGGCTATAACTCGGTTGGTATCCAACGAATCGCCAATATTCAACCTGTGGTCAATAGATGACACCAATGGCTACATTTTCTTCTTTGACGGCCATGCCTCAGATGTCTGTGGCAGAAGTTATTCGAGGAACCAAGTTTCTTACCCTGTTTGACAAAATGTAAAATTTTCCTCATTTTTGCAGCAATTTTTGCCTATAACTCGGTTGGTATCCAACAAATCGCCAATCTTTAACCTGTGGTCGATAGATGGCACCAATGGCTACATTTTCTTCTTTGACGGCCATGCCCTCAGATGTCTGTGGCAAAAGTTATTCGAGGAACCAAGTTCCTTACCCTGTTTGACAAAATGTAAAATTTTCCTCATTTTTGCAGCAAGTTTTGCCTATAACTCGATCGGCATCCATCGGATCGCCAATCTTTAACCTGTGGTCGATAGACAACACCAATGGCTACATTTTCTTCTTGGACAGCCATGCCCTAAGATGTCTGTGGCAGAAGTTATTCGAGGAACCAAGTTCCTTACCCTGTTTGACAAAATGTAAAATTTTCCTCATTTTTGCAGCAAGTTTTGCCTATAACTCGGTTGATATCCAACGAATCGCCAATCTTTAACCTGTGGTCGATAGATGGCACCAATGGCTACATTTTCTTCTTGGACGGCCATGCCTCAGATGTCTGTGGCAGAAGTTATTCGAGGAACCAAGTTCCTTACCCTGTTTGAGAAAATGTAAAATTTTCCTCATTTTTGCGCCATGTTTTGCCTATAACTCGGTCTTCATCCAACGGATCGCCAATCTTTAACTTGTGGTCGATAGATGGCACCAATGGCTACATTTTCTTCTTGGACGGCCATGCCCTCAGATGTCTGTGGCAGAAGTTATTCGAGGAACCAAGTTCCTTACCCTGTTTGAGAAAATTGTAAAATTTTTCTCATTTTTCACCAATGTAGCAAAATTTTTTAATGTGATATATTTTAATGCGAGTTTGTTGCAATAAGTTTCTTTTCACTCAAATAATGCTTTAAATTAGAAAAATAATAAAAAATCAGAAAAAAAATTTAAAAAAATTTTCAACTCGAAAATTTCATAAGGCTTACCCCTTACGTTTTTTTTGGGAAATTTTGCAAAAAAAATTAAATTGATTTATTTTAATGCCAATTGTTTGCAATGTGTTTCTTTTCACTAAAGTAATGCTTTTAATAAAAAAAAGAGTGAAAAATAATAAAAAAAATCAAAAAATTCAACAAAATGAAAATTTACTAAGGCTCATTTTTGCAGCAAGTTATGCCTATAACTCGGTCGGTATTCAACGGATTGCCATTCTTTATCCTGTGGTCGATAGATGGCACCAATGGCTACATTTTCTTCTTTGACGGCCATGCCCTCAGATGTCTGTGGCAGAAGTTATTCGAGGAACCAAGTTCCTTACCCTGTTTGAGAAAATGTAAAATTTTCCTCATTTTTGAGCGATTCAGCAAAATTTAAAAAAATGATTTATTTTAATGCGAATTTGTTGCAATGTGTTTCTTTTCACTCAAATAATGCTTTAAATTAGAAAAATAATAAAAAATCAGAAAAAAATTTTAAAAAAATTTTCAACTCGAAAATTTCATAAGGCTTACCCCTTACGATTTTTTGGGAAATTTTGCAAAAAAAATTAAATTGATTTATTTTAATGCCAATTGGTTGCAATGTGTTTCTTTTCACTTAAGTAATGCTTTAAATAAAAAAAAGAGTGAAAAACAATAAAAAAATCAAAAAATTCAAAAAAATAAACATTTACTAAGGCTCATTTTTGCAGCAAGTTATGCCTATAACTCGGTCGGCATCCAACGGATCACCAATCTTTAACCTGTGGTCGATAGATGGCACCAATGGCTACATTTTCTTCTTGGACGGACATGCCCTCAGATGTCTGTGGCAGAAGTTATTCGAGGAACCAAGTTCCTTACCCTGTTTGAGAAATTATAAAATTTTCCTCATTTTTGCGCCAAGTTTTGCCTATAACTCGGTCTTCATCCAACGGATCGCCAATCTTTAACTTGTGGTCGATAGATGGCACCAATGGCTACATTTTCTTCTTGGACGGCCATGCCCTCAGATGTCTGTGGCAGAAGTTATTCGAGGAACCAAGTTCCTTACCCTGTTTGAGAAAATGTAAAATTTTCCTCATTTTTGAGCGATTCAGCAAAATTTAAAAAAATGATTTATTTTAATGCGAATTTGTTGCAATGTGTTTCTTTTCACTCAAATAATGCTTTAAATTAGAAAAATAATAAAAAATCAGAAAAAAATTTTAAAAAAATTTTCAACTCGAAAATTTCATAAGGCTTACCCCTTACGATTTTTTTGGGAAATTTTGCAAAAAAAATTAAATTGATTTATTTTAATGCCAATTGGTTGCAATGTGTTTCTTTTCACTTAAGTAATGCTTTAAATAAAAAAAAGAATGAAAAATAATAAAAAAATCAAAAAATTCAAAAAAATAAACATTTACTAAGGCTCATTTTTGCAGCAAGTTATGCCTACAACTCGGTCGGCATCCAACGGATCACCAATCTTTAACCTGTGGTCGATAGATGGCACCAATGGCTACATTTTCTTCTTGGACGGACATGCCCTCAGATGTCTGTGGCAGAAGTTATTCGAGGAACCAAGTTCCTTACCCTGTTTGAGAAAATGTAAAATTTTCCTCATTTTTGCGCCAAGTTTTGCCTATAACTCGGTCTTCATCCAACGGATCGCCAATCTTTAACTTGTGGTCGATAGATGGCACCAATGGCTACATTTTCTTCTTGGATAGCCATGCCCTCAGATGTCTGTGGCAAAAGTTATTCGAGGAACCAAGTTCCTTACCCTGTTTGACAAAATGTAAAATTTTCCTCATTTTTGCAGCAAGTTTTGCCTATAACTCGGTTGATATCCAACGAATCGCCAATCTTCAACCTGTGGTCGATAGATGGCACCAATGGCTACATTTTCTTCTTGGACGGCCATGCCCTCAGATGTCTGTGGCAGAAGGTATTCGAGGAACCAAGTTCCTTATTCTGTTTGAGAAAATTGTAAAATTTTCCTCATTTTTCACCAATGTAGCAAAATTTTTTAATGTGATATATTTTAATGCGAATTTGTTGCAATAAGTTTCTTTTCACTCAAATAATGCTTTAAATTAGAAAAATAATATAAAATCAGAAAAAAAATTTAAAAAAATTTTCAACTCGAAAATTTCATAAGGCTTACCCCTTACGTTTTTTTTGGGAAATTTTGCAAAAAAAATTAAATTGATTTATTTTAATGCCAATTGTTTGCAATGTGTTTCTTTTCACTAAAGTAATGCTTTTAATAAAAAAAAGAGTGAAAAAAATTATAAAAAAAATCAAAAAATTCAAAAAAATAAACATTTACTAAGGCTCATTTTTGCAACAAGTTATGCCTATAACTCGGTCGGCATCCAACGGATCACCAATCTTTAACCTGTGGTCGATAGATGGCACCAATGGCTACATTTTCTTCTTGGACGGACATGCCCTCAGATGTCTGTGGCAGAAGTTATTCGAGGAACCAAGTTCCTTACCCTGTTTGAGAAAATGTAAAATTTTCCTCATTTTTGCGCCAAGTTTTGCCTATAACTCGGTCTTCATCCAACGGATCGCCAATCTTTAACTTGTGGTCGATAGATGGCACCAATGGCTACATTTTCTTCTTGGATAGCCATGCCCTCAGATGTCTGTGGCAGAAGTTATTCGAGGAACCAAGTTCCTTACCCTGTTTGAGAAAATGTAAAATTTTCCTCATTTTTGAGCGATTCAGCAAAATTAAAAAAAATGATTTATTTTAATGCGAATTTGTTGCAATGTGTTTCTTTTCACTCAAATAATGCTTTAAATTAGAAAAATAATATAAAATCAGAAAAAAATTTTAAAAAAATTTTCAACTCGAAAATTTCATAAGGCTTACCCCTTACGATTTTTTTGGGAAATTTTGCAAAAAAAATTAAATTGATTTATTTTAATGCCAATTGGTTGCAATGTGTTTCTTTTCACTTAAGTAATGCTTTAAATAAAAAAAAGAGTGAAAAATAATAAAAAAATCAAAAAATTCAAAAAAATAAACATTTACTAAGGCTCATTTTTGCAGCAAGTTATGCCTATAACTCGGTCGGCATCCAACGGATCACCAATCTTTAACCTGTGGTCGATAGATGGCACCAATGGCTACATTTTCTTCTTGGACGGACATGCCCTCAGATGTCTGTGGCAGAAGTTATTCGAGGAACCAAGTTCCTTACCCTGTTTGAGAAATTTTAAAATTTTCCTCATTTTTGCGCCAAGTTTTGCCTATAACTCGGTCTTCATCCAACGGATCGCCAATCTTTAACTTGTGGTCGATAGATGGCACCAATGGCTACATTTTCTTCTTGGACGGCCATGCCCTCAGATGTCTGTGGCAGAAGTTATTCGAGGAACCAAGTTCCTTACCCTGTTTGAGAAAATGTAAAATTTTCCTCATTTTTGAGCGATTCAGCAAAATTTAAAAAAATGATTTATTTTAATGCGAATTTGTTGCAATGTGTTTCTTTTCACTCAAATAATGCTTTAAATTAGAAAAATAATAAAAAATCAGAAAAAAATTTTAAAAAAATTTTCAACTCGAAAATTTCATAAGGCTTACCCCTTACGATTTTTTGGGAAATTTTGCAAAAAAAATTAAATTGATTTATTTTAATGCCAATTGGTTGCAATGTGTTTCTTTTCACTTAAGTAATGCTTTAAATAAAAAAAAAGAATGAAAAATAATAAAAAAATCAAAAAATTCAAAAAAATAAACATTTACTAAGGCTCATTTTTGCAGCAAGTTATGCCTATAACTCGGTCGGCATCCAACGGATCACCAATCTTTAACCTGTGGTCGATAGATGGCACCAATGGCTACATTTTCTTCTTGGACGGACATGCCCTCAGATGTCTGTGGCAGAAGTTATTCGAGGAACCAAGTTCCTTACCCTGTTTGAGAAAATGTAAAATTTTCCTCATTTTTGCGCCAAGTTTTGCCTATAACTCGGTCTTCATCCAACGGATCGCCAATCTTTAACTTGTGGTCGATAGATGGCACCAATGGCTACATTTTCTTCTTGGACGGCCATGCCCTCAGATGTCTGTGGCAGAAGTTATTCGAGGAACCAAGTTCCTTACCCTGTTTGAGAAAATGTAAAATTTTCCTCATTTTTGAGCGATTCAGCAAAATTTAAAAAAATGATTTATTTTAATGCGAATTTGTTGCAATGTGTTTCTTTTCACTCAAATAATGCTTTAAATTAGAAAAATAATAAAAAATCAGAAAAAAATTTTAAAAAAATTTTCAACTCGAAAATTTCATAAGGCTTACCCCTTACGATTTTTTTGGGAAATTTTGCAAAAAAAATTAAATTGATTTATTTTAATGCCAATTGGTTGCAATGTGTTTCTTTTCACTTAAGTAATGCTTTAAATAAAAAAAAGAGTGAAAAATAATAAAAAAATCAAAAAATTCAAAAAAATAAACATTTACTAAGGCTCATTTTTGCAGCAAGTTATGCCTATAACTCGGTCGGCATCCAACGGATCACCAATCTTTAACCTGTGGTCGATAGATGGCACCAATGGCTACATTTTCTTCTTGGACGGACATGCCCTCAGATGTCTGTGGCAGAAGTTATTCGAGGAACCAAGTTCCTTACCCTGTTTGAGAAAATGTAAAATTTTCCTCATTTTTGCGCCAAGTTTTGCCTATAACTCGGTCTTCATCCAACGGATCGCCAATCTTTAACTTGTGGTCGATAGATGGCACCAATGGCTACATTTTCTTCTTGGATAGCCATGCCCTCAGATGTCTGTGGCAAAAGTTATTCGAGGAACCAAGTTCCTTACCCTGTTTGACAAAATGTAAAATTTTCCTCATTTTTGCAGCAAGTTTTGCCTATAACTCGGTTGATATCCAACGAATCGCCAATCTTCAACCTGTGGTCGATAGATGGCACCAATGGCTACATTTTCTTCTTGGACGGCCATGCCCTCAGATGTCTGTGGCAGAAGTTATTCGAGGAACCAAGTTCCTTATTCTGTTTGAGAAAATTGTAAAATTTTCCTCATTTTTCACCAATGTAGCAAAATTTTTTAATGTGATATATTTTAATGCGAATTTGTTGCAATAAGTTTCTTTTCACTCAAATAATGCTTTAAATTAGAAAAATAATATAAAATCAGAAAAAAATTTTAAAAAAATTTTCAACTCGAAAATTTCATAAGGCTTACCCCTTACGTTTTTTTTGGGAAATTTTGCAAAAAAAATTAAATTGATTTATTTTAATGCCAATTGTTTGCAATGTGTTTCTTTTCACTAAAGTAATGCTTTTAATAAAAAAAATAGTGAAAAATAATAAAAAAATCAAAAAATTCAAAAAAATAAACATTTACTAAGGCTCATTTTTGCAGCAAGTTATGCCTATAACTCGGTCGGCATCCAACGGATCACCAATCTTTAACCTGTGGTCGATAGATGGCACCAATGGCTACATTTTCTTCTTGGACGGACATGCCCTCAGATGTCTGTGGCAGAAGTTATTCGAGGAACCAAGTTCCTTACCCTGTTTGAGAAAATGTAAAATTTTCCTCATTTTTGCGCCAAGTTTTGCCTATAACTCGGTCTTCATCCAACGGATCGCCAATCTTTAACTTGTGGTCGATAGATGGCACCAATGGCTACATTTTCTTCTTGGATAGCCATGCCCTCAGATGTCTGTGGCAGAAGTTATTCGAGGAACCAAGTTCCTTACCCTGTTTGAGAAAATGTAAAATTTTCCTCATTTTTGAGCGATTCAGCAAAATTAAAAAAAATGATTTATTTTAATGCGAATTTGTTGCAATGTGTTTCTTTTCACTCAAATAATGCTTTAAATTAGAAAAATAATATAAAATCAGAAAAAAATTTTAAAAAAATTTTCAACTCGAAAATTTCATAAGGCTTACCCCTTACGATTTTTTTGGGAAATTTTGCAAAAAAAATTAAATTGATTTATTTTAATGCCAATTGGTTGCAATGTGTTTCTTTTCACTTAAGTAATGCTTTAAATAAAAAAAAGAGTGAAAAATAATAAAAAAATCAAAAAATTCAAAAAAATAAACATTTACTAAGGCTCATTTTTGCAGCAAGTTATGCCTATAACTCGGTCGGCATCCAACGGATCACCAATCTTTAACCTGTGGTCGATAGATGGCACCAATGGCTACATTTTCTTCTTGGACGGACATGCCCTCAGATGTCTGTGGCAGAAGTTATTCGAGGAACCAAGTTCCTTACCCTGTTTGAGAAAATGTAAAATTTTCCTCATTTTTGCGCCATGTTTTGCCTATAACTCGGTCTTCATCCAACGGATCGCCAATCTTTAACTTGTGGTCGATAGATGGCACCAATGGCTACATTTTCTTCTTGGATAGCCATGCCCTCAGATGTCTGTGGCAGAAGTTATTCGAGGAACCAAGTTCCTTACCCTGTTTGAGAAAATGTAAAATTTTCCTCATTTTTGAGCGATTCAGCAAAATTTAAAAAAATGATTTATTTTAATGCGAATTTGTTGCAATGTGTTTCTTTTCACTCAAATAATGCTTTAAATTAGAAAAATAATAAAAAATCAGAAAAAAATTTTAAAAAAATTTTCAACTCGAAAATTTCATAAGGCTTACCCCTTACGATTTTTTTGGGAAATTTTGCAAAAAAAATTAAATTGATTTATTTTAATGCCAATTGGTTGCAATGTGTTTCTTTTCACTTAAGTAATGCTTTAAATAAAAAAAAGAGTGAAAAATAATAAAAAAATCAAAAAATTCAAAAAAATAAACATTTACTAAGGCTCATTTTTGCAGCAAGTTATGCCTATAACTCGGTCGGCATCCAACGGATCACCAATCTTTAACCTGTGGTCGATAGATGGCATCAATGGCTAAATTTTCTTATTGGACGGCCATGTCCTCAGATGTCTGTGTCAGGAGTTATTCGAGAAGTCAAGTTCCATACC
This sequence comes from Anopheles funestus, assembly GCF_943734845.2. NCBI lineage: Eukaryota > Metazoa > Arthropoda > Insecta > Diptera > Culicidae > Anopheles > Anopheles funestus. The sequence goes on along the minus strand of NC_064598.1, from coordinate 93,249,481 downwards.
CTGTTTGAGAAAATGTAAAATTTTCCTCATTTTTGCAGCAAGTTTTGCCTATAACTCGGTTGATATCCAACGAATCGCCAATCTTCAACCTGTGGTCGATAGATGGCACCAATGGCTACATTTTCTTCTTGGACGGCCATGCCCTCAGATGTCTGTGGCAGAAGTTATTCGAGGAACCAAGTTCCTTACCCTGTTTGAGAAAATGTAAAATTTTCCTCATTTTTGAGCGATTCAGCAAAATTTAAAAAAATGATTTATTTTAATGCGAATTTGTTGCAATGTGTTTCTTTTCACTCAAATAATGCTTTAAACTCAAAAAATAATAAAAAATCAGAAAAAAAATTTAAAAAAATTTTCAACTCGAAAATTTCATAAGGCTTACCCCTTACGATTTTTTTGGGAAATTTTGCAAAAAAAATTAAATTGATTTATTTTAATGCCAATTGGTTGCAATGTGTTTCTTTTCACTTAAGTAATGCTTTTAATAAAAAAAAGAGTGAAAAATAATAAAAAAATCCAAAAATTCAAAAAAATAAACATTTACTAAGGCTCATTTTTGCAGCAAGTTATGCCTATAACTCGGTCGGCATCCAACGGATCACCAATCTTTAACCTGTGGTCGATAGATGGCACCAATGGCTACATTTTCTTCTTGGACGGACATGCCCTCAGATGTCTGGGGCAGAAGTTATTCGAGGAACCAAGTTCCTTACCCTGTTTGAGAAAATGTAAAATTTTCCTCATTTTTGCGCCAAGTTTTGCCTATAACTCGGTCTTCATCCAACGGATCGCCAATCTTTAACTTGTGGTCGATAGATGGCACCAATGGCTACATTTTCTTCTTGGACAGCCATGCCCTCAGATGTCTGTGGCAGAAGTTATTCGAGGAACCAAGTTCCTTACCCTGTTTGAGAAAATGTAAAATTTTCCTCATTTTTGAGCGATTCAGCAAAATTAAAAAAAATGATTTATTTTAATGCGAATTTGTTGCAATGTGTTTCTTTTCACTCAAATAATGCTTTAAATTAGAAAAATAATAAAAAATCAGAAAAAAAATTTAAAAAAATTTTCTACTCGAAAATTTCATAAGGCTTACCCCTTACGATTTTTTTGGGAAATTTTGCAAAAAAAATTAAATTGATTTATTTTAATGCCAATTGGTTGCAATGTGTTTCTTTTCACTTAAGTAATGCTTTAAATAAAAAAAAGAGTGAAAAATAATAAAAAAATCAAAAAATTCAAAAAAATAAACATTTACTAAGGCTCATTTTTGCAGCAAGTTATGCCTATAACTCGGTCGGCATCCAACGGATCACCAATCTTTATCCTGTGGTCGATAGATGGCACCAATGGCTACATTTTCTTCTTGGACGGACATGCCCTCAGATGTCTGTGGCAGAAGTTATTCGAGGAACCAAGTTCCTTACCCTGTTTGAGAAAATGTAAAATTTTCCTCATTTTTGCGCCAAGTTTTGCCTATAACTCGGTCTTCATCCAACGGATCGCCAATCTTTAACTTGTGGTCGATAGATGGCACCAATGGCTACATTTTCTTCTTGGACGGCCATGCCCTCAGATGTCTGTGGCAGAAGTTATTCGAGGAACCAAGTTCCTTACCCTGTTTGAGAAAATGTAAAATTTTCCTCATTTTTGAGCGATTCAGCAAAATTTAAAAAAAATGATTTATTTTAATGCGAATTTGTTGCAATGTGTTTCTTTTCACTCAAATAATGCTTTAAATTAGAAAAATAATAAAAAATCAGATAAAAATTTTAAAAAAATTTTCAACTCGAAAATTTCATAAGGCTTACCCCTTACGATTTTTTTGGGAAATTTTGCAAAAAAAATTAAATTGATTTATTTTAATGCCAATTGGTTGCAATGTGTTTCTTTTCACTTAAGTAATGCTTTAAATAAAAAAAAGAGTGAAAAATAATAAAAAAATCAAAAAATTCAAAAAAATAAACATTTACTAAGGCTCATTTTTGCAGCAAGTTATGCCTATAACTCGGTCGGTATTCAACGGATTGCCAATCTTTATCCTGTGGTCGATAGATGGCACCAATGGCTACATTTTCTTCTTTGACGGCCATGCCCTCAGATGTCTGTGGCAAAAGTTATTCGAGGAATCAAGTTCCTTACCCTGTTTGAGAAAATGTAAAATTTTCCTCATTTTTGCAGCAAGTTTTGCCTATAACTCGGTCTTCATCCAACGGATCGCCAATCTTTAACTTGTGGTCGATAGATGGCACCAATGGCTACATTTTCTTCTTGGACAGCCATGCCCTCAGATGTCTGTGGCAGAAGTTATTCGAGGAACCAAGTTCCTTACCCTGTTTGAGAAAATGTAAAATTTTCCTCATTTTTGAGCGATTCAGCAAAATTAAAAAAAATGATTTATTTTAATGCGAATTTGTTGCAATGTGTTTCTTTTCACTCAAATAATGCTTTAAACTCAAAAAATAATAAAAAATCAGAAAAAAATTTTAAAAAAATTTTCAACTCGAAAATTTCATAAGGCTTACCCCTTACGTTTTTTTTGGGAAATTTTGCAAAAAAAATTAAATTGATTTATTTTAATGCCAATTGGTTGCAATGTGTTTCTTTTCACTAAAGTAATGCTTTTAATAAAAAAAAGAGTGAAAAATAATAAAAAAAATCAAAAAATTCAACAACATGAAAATTTACTAAGGCTCATTTTTGCAGCAAGTTATGCCTATAACTCGGTCGGTATTCAACGGATTGCCAATCTTTATCCTGTGGTCGATAGATGGCACCAATGGCTACATTTTCTTCTTTGACGGCCATGCCCTCAGATGTCTGTGGCAAAAGTTATTCGAGGAATCAAGTTCCTTACCCTGTTTGACAAAATGTAAAATTTTCCTCATTTTTGCAGCAAGTTTTGCCTATAACTCGGTTAATATCCAACGAATCGCCAATCTTCAACCTGTGGTCGATAGATGGCACCAATGGCTACATTTTCTTCTTGGACAGCCATGCCCTCAGATGTCTGTGGCAGAAGTTATTCGAGGAACCAAGTTCCTTACCCTGTTTGAGAAAATGTAAAATTTTCCTCATTTTTGAGCGATTCAGCAAAATTTAAAAAAATGATTTATTTTAATGCGAATTTGTTGCAATGTGTTTCTTTTCACTCAAATAATGCTTTAAACTCAAAAAATAATAAAAAATCAGATAAAAATTTTAAAAAAATTTTCAACTCGAAAATTTCATAAGGCTTACCCCTTACGATTTTTTTGGGAAATTTTGCAAAAAAAATTAAATTGATTTATTTTAATGCCAATTGGTTGCAATGTGTTTCTTTTCACTTAAGTAATGCTTTAAATAAAAAAAAGAGTGAAAAATAATAAAAAAATCAAAAAATTCAAAAAAATAAACATTTACTAAGGCTCATTTTTGCAGCAAGTTATGCCTATAACTCGGTCGGTATTCAACGGATTGCCAATCTTTATCCTGTGGTCGATAGATGGCACCAATGGCTACATTTTCTTCTTTGACGGCCATGCCCTCAGATGTCTGTGGCAAAAGTTATTCGAGGAATCAAGTTCCTTACCCTGTTTGAGAAAATGTAAAATTTTCCTCATTTTTGCAGCAAGTTTTGCCTATAACTCGGTCTTCATCCAACGGATCGCCAATCTTTAACTTGTGGTCGATAGATGGCACCAATGGCTACATTTTCTTCTTGGACAGCCATGCCCTCAGATGTCTGTGGCAGAAGTTATTCGAGGAACCAAGTTCCTTACCCTGTTTGAGAAAATGTAAAATTTTCCTCATTTTTGAGCGATTCAGCAAAATTTAAAAAAATGATTTATTTTAATGCGAATTTGTTGCAATGTGTTTCTTTTCACTCAAATAATGCTTTAAACTCAAAAAATAATAAAAAATCAGAAAAAAATTTTAAAAAAATTTTCAACTCGAAAATTTCATAAGGCTTACCCCTTACGTTTTTTTTGGGAAATTTTGCAAAAAAAATTAAATTGATTTATTTTAATGCCAATTGGTTGCAATGTGTTTCTTTTCACTAAAGTAATGCTTTTAATAAAAAAAAGAGTGAAAAATAATAAAAAAAATCAAAAAATTCAACAACATGAAAATTTACTAAGGCTCATTTTTGCAGCAAGTTATGCCTATAACTCGGTCGGTATTCAACGGATTGCCAATCTTTATCCTGTGGTCGATAGATGGCACCAATGGCTACATTTTCTTCTTTGACGGCCATGCCCTCAGATGTCTGTGGCAAAAGTTATTCGAGGAATCAAGTTCCTTACCCTGTTTGACAAAATGTAAAATTTTCCTCATTTTTGCAGCAAGTTTTGCCTATAACTCGGTTGATATCCAACGAATCGCCAATCTTCAACCTGTGGTCGATAGATGGCACCAATGGCTACATTTTCTTCTTGGACAGCCATGCCCTCAGATGTCTGTGGCAGAAGTTATTCGAGGAACCAAGGTTCCTTACCCTGTTTGAGAAAATGTAAAATTTTCCTCATTTTTGAGCGATTCAGCAAAATTTAAAAAAATGATTTATTTTAATGCGAATTTGTTGCAATGTGTTTCTTTTCACTCAAATAATGCTTTAAACTCAAAAAATAATAAAAAATCAGAAAAAAAATTTAAAAAAATTTTCAACTCGAAAATTTCATAAGGCTTACCCCTTACGATTTTTTTGGGAAATTTTGCAAAAAAAATTAAATTGATTTATTTTAATGCCAATTGGTTGCAATGTGTTTCTTTTCACTTAAGTAATGCTTTAAATAAAAAAAAGAGTGAAAAATAATAAAAAAATCAAAAAAATTCAAAAAAATAAACATTTACTAAGGCTCATTTTTGCAGCAAGTTATGCCTATAACTCGGGCATCCAACGGATCACCAATCTTTATCCTGTGGTCGATAGATGGCACCAATGGCTACATTTTCTTCTTGGACGGACATGCCCTCAGATGTCTGTGGCAGAAGTTATTCGAGGAACCAAGTTCCTTACCCTGTTTGAGAAAATGTAAAATTTTCCTCATTTTTGCGCCAAGTTTTGCCTATAACTCGGTCTTCATCCAACGGATCGCCAATCTTTAACTTGTGGTCGATAGATGGCACCAATGGCTACATTTTCTTCTTGGACAGCCATGCCCTCAGATGTCTGTGGCAGAAGTTATTCGAGGAACCAAGTTCCTTACCCTGTTTGAGAAAATGTAAAATTTTCCTCATTTTTGAGCGATTCAGCAAAATTTAAAAAAATGATTTATTTTAATGCGAATTTGTTGCAATGTGTTTCTTTTCACTCAAATAATGCTTTAAACTCAAAAAATAATAAAAAATCAGAAAAAAAATTTAAAAAAATTTTCAACTCGAAAATTTCATAAGGCTTACCCCTTACGATTTTTTTGGGAAATTTTGCAAAAAAAATTAAATTGATTTATTTTAATGCCAATTGGTTGCAATGTGTTTCTTTTCACTTAAGTAATGCTTTAAATAAAAAAAAGAGTGAAAAATAATAAAAAAATCAAAACATTCAAAAAAATAAACATTTACTAAGGCTCATTTTTGCAGCAAGTTATGCCTATAACTCGGTCGGTATTCAACGGATTGCCAATCTTTATCCTGTGGTCGATAGATGGCACCAATGGCTACATTTTCTTCTTTGACGGCCATGCCCTCAGATGTCTGTGGCAAAAGTTATTCGAGGAATCAAGTTCCTTACCCTGTTTGACAAAATGTAAAATTTTCCTCATTTTTGCAGCAAGTTTTGCCTATAACTCGGTTGATATCCAACGAATCGCCAATCTTCAACCTGTGGTCGATAGATAGCACCAATGGCTACATTTTCTTCTTGGACGGCCATGCCCTCAGATGTCTGTGGCAGAAGTTATTCGAGGAACCAAGTTCCTTACCCTGTTTGAGAAAATGTAAAATTTTCCTCATTTTTGAGCGATTCAGCAAAATTTAAAAAAATGATTTATTTTAATGCGAATTTGTTGCAATGTGTTTCTTTTCACTCAAATAATGCTTTAAATTAGAAAAATAATAAAAAATCAGAAAAAAATTTTAAAAAAATTTTCAACTCGAAAATTTCATAAGGCTTACCCCTTACGATTTTTTTGGGAAATTTTGCAAAAAAAATTAAATTGATTTATTTTAATGCCAATTGGTTGCAATGTGTTTCTTTTCACTAAAGTAATGTTTTAATTTAAAAAAAGAGTGAAAAATAATAAAAAAATCAAAACATTCAAAAAAACAAACATTTACTAAGGCTCATTTTGCACCAAGTTTTGCCTATAACTCGGTCGGTATTCAACGGATTGCCAATCTTTAACCTGTGGTCGATAGATGGCACCAATGGCTACATTTTCTTCATGGACAGCCATGCTCTCAGGTGTCCGTGCCGGAAGTTATTCGAGGAACCAAGTTCCTTACCCTGTTTGAGAAAATGTAAAATTTTCCTCATTTTTGAACAATGTAACAAAATTTCTAAATGTGATATATTTTAATGCGAATTGGTTGAACTAAGTTTCTTTTCACTCAAATAATGTTTTAAATAAAAAAAACGAGTAAAAGTGACCGTGGCGGAATTTGCAATTTGAGGGATGCAATTCGCTTTTGGTCCATTTTCCCACGACCATTGTTACGATGTGTGTATTGTATTGTTTTGTCGAATATAACTGACATCAGAGCGTGACTTTTCAAACTTTGAATCAGTTTCTTAAGATATTGCGTAGAACGAATAGTAAAGTCTATTACTAAGGAAGCTTCTACCAATGGATTAGAAGAATATTTATAGAATTATTTTATAGATTCCGAGAGTTTTAAAAGCTGCTACAGAAGATCTTAATTTATCCCATTGATGGACAGCCAGTTGTAGCCAAATCTGCTATTCCAATTCTACGTCCTAATGTTATACTCAGTCTCTTCTACTCGCGTTTTAAATGCGCCCTCAGTAACGTACATGGTCCATCACACCCTGGATAGCAATTTAAGGCAAAATCACCTCATATATTGCTACTGTGAATGGGACACAGATGAACCAAATTGGTCACACATTAGCCTAATCACTTTTCGATCTTTGAAATCCCACTCCCACACTATCATTTGATTCGAACGCGTCACGCAGTCCATTCCAGCGTATAACAGAGCCATTTGTTTGCATGTTAATAAGGTTAGCGCTTCTTCGTTCCAAAAAAAAGAAAACGCAGCCACCACCATTAACGATCCCGATCTCACGATCCCACGATCATTCATCCCGCAACTGATCGTTATGCAATGAGCACAGGTGACTACCGGTTTTTGTCGAGGGCAGTACGGATTCTACACGAAACAATAACTCAATCGAAGCAATTCCCTCGGTCATGGTGAGAAGTGAGGGAGCCGGAGGGGATGGTCATATCGTCGTATGCATTCTTTAATTATCTGTCACTTTTTTCAACTGACCACTAAAGCGGTTCCAAACGGGCAGCATACAAAGAGCACCAGAGGCCCTTTTTCTTCCACTAACTGTGTGTTGATATGCAAATATGGGAACTGGCTTTGGTCAGCAATGAAAAAGGAAATAGAAAAGCTATAATCAAGCGATAGCGCTGGATGGGAACTTCAAGGTATAAGGGCCCACGTTCATATGGCAGAGGTACTTTACGGTTTCTTTGTTTTTTTTTGCATTCTTTCCCACTCTCCGGCAGGTTATTTCTCATTCATCAACGACAAGGGCGCACCGACGGCAACCGTGTACACGACGATCGTACAGCTGGTGCGGGATCAAGTCTACAAGTTCCTGTCACTGGACAACCTTTCCGCGTACACCGAATCGCACGGTAAGTGACAATTAGACAGTAACGTAACCACCGAATTGTTTCTAACCTGGACGAAATGACCGCTTTGCCAACAGATAACTTTAGCCACAAAACGCACTACGTGAAGGCGACGGCAAAGGCGGGCCAGGTGTACCGACTGTTGGCGGTGTTCCAGGACGGAGATCACAAATCGGCCACGTCGCCCTCTAGTCACAAGGATGCGTCAGCCGCCGGTAACGGTAACGTTGGTGGACGGGAGAAAGAACGGGGCAAGTACGCGCAGCTGTTGGATGACAATCGTCAGGTAGGTGCCATCTTTTCTAGAAATACTTACGTCAACATCCTCTAACGCTCTCTTTTCATTCTACTTTACCCACCAGATCTATTACGTGTCGCTGTCCGCCAAAGGCAAGTTCTACGAGATCGAACAGCACAGTGCACCGGTACTGCAGAAGTACACCAACTTTGGCAACCACCATCAGCTGCACAGTCTGAACGGGAACAACACGAGCAGCAGCAGCGTGGGTACGAACGGGAACCAATCAGCCCAGCAGCAACAGCAGCGAAAACCGAAACAGCTGAGCCGGGATTGTGTGCATCGGATCGGGTTCATTATGCAGTCGGATCCGTGTCTACCGTTGAACCTGAAGCTCATCTCACCGCAGACGGGAGCAAACTCCTCCACCGTACCTGGTAAGAAGATCGTCTGTTGAATAACGTCGACACAGGAGGCCGTTTGCCGAGTCAGCCAGGCTTTAGATCTCGAATCAGGAGACGGAACTTACATGAGATATGGGCAAATAGTTTTAAGACCTCACTGCTATTAAAGGTCTTTTTGTTCAATAGTCAAATCAGTGCTCCTAGGTCTATATCTGGAACTAGCCCAAGGATACGCAGTTTGCCATATGACTCCTCCTATGGAGATGCAACGAAGTACTGCCTTCTGCTAGATCTCCAGGCAACTCGACGTACGATAGCTCAAAGTCTAATGATACTAATCGGTACCAACATTGTTTTCCTTCCCCCAGAGTACGTGACGATCGCAAAGATCAGCGAGGAGAACTTCCTGATTGCGTGCCCGCTGGATGAGCAGCACCTAACGACGACACTGACGCTGACGAAGCTACACCTAACGCCCCAGATGAAGTTCGCCAAGTGTACGATGGGTTTCGAGAACGAGCAGCACATGTTCCTGAACGCGAACGTTCAAACCGTGCTGAAGTTTTGCCAGTTCAATTGCGATAACTTCCTCCGTGTGGTCGATCACGAAACAAACGCGATCGAGCTGCAGCAAATGACGGCATTGTCCATTGGGCAGCAGCAGTCGCTTACCTTGACGTCAAACACCACGACAACGACCGGTCCGAGTTCCCTCGGATCGAGTGCAAGCGGCGGCGGCGGTGGTGGTGGTGGTGGAAAACACGAATCAAAGGGAGGTTCCGATGTGCTTCGAAGGTTTGGCCGCCTGTTTGGTGGTGGATCGGGTGGTGGAAACGATCGAAACGGGTCCGGCCACGAAAAGGAAGATTCCATCATATTTTTAAGTAAAAATGATCTGGAAAGTCTCGAATGCGGTGGTCGAGAGCTGGGCGGAATGGACGGCGGAGATCACCATCACCATCATGCATCGCTGCACCAAACACAACACCACCACAGCCTGGTGGACGATCGAACACTCGGAGGACGTTCGGACAGTGCGACCGAACCGCACTCCCTTCCGATGCCAAGCTACCGGAGTGAGAAGATGAAGGTATTTGCTTCGCCAAATGGTAAAAGCAAGGGTACCACACCGACAACGGCTACATCTTCCTCGTCCAGCCGATGGTTCCGTGGGTTTGGAAGCCGATCGAGCGCGAACGAGTCCGTATCGGCCGATGACGAGTGGGACAAACGGACAAGCCTGGACCGGTACCGGGACATGTCGAAACTGATCCAGGAACGGTTCGGTACGCTCGGTATGCTTTCGCTATCGTCACGTGCGGCGAGCACCGATCGGATCGGTACCTTCGATGATGGTACGATCGTAAGCCACGATCCGGGTTCCTCGGTCGCTAGTGTCGGCGCACGGGAAAAGTGTCTCTCGCTGCAGCACATCGAGCAGAAGAGCAAACCGGATCTGGTACCGCCTCACCATGTGGCTGGCAGCGGTGACGAGACGCCGGTGTTGCGCACCGTCGATGATGACGATGACAATGGCAGTGAGCTGACGGCATCCGAGCTCGGGGACACCATATTCTTCCCGCTGCGTCACAGCACCAACCAGCAATCGTTCATGACGCAGAAGCTGTACAGCGAGTTTCACGTGAAGACGAAACAGTACAGCAAATCATCGTCCAGCATCCAGCACCTGCTGCATCTGGCCGGGAATGGGAATCGATCCGCCAGCAACGAGTTAGCGGTCGGTAAGAAAAGCGCACTGAAGAACCGCTTCCGAAACGGTGGAACAAATCACGATCGTAATCACGGCAGCAGTGAGGTTGTGCTTTCGTTTGAGGATCTTCGCTACATGAACAGTGTGTGCGATGAAGCGGAGGAACGAATGCACGGGTCACGCCCATCATCGATGGTGGTGATGAAGGAAAAGCGCCCAAAAACGGTTTCCCTTCGGGAACCTCTAGCGGCAGCAAGCGAACGGACGATACTGGACGATTTACCGTACAGCAGTGTGCGTGATTCGATCGTGCTGCAGGAAGGTGATTCCGATCAGGACAGCAGCTCCGTACCGGCGGAGAGCATTTATGCGGAAATTTGTACCGAGCATGTGGCGGCGATGGCCAACGCTAACGGTAGCAGTCCAACGCCACCACTGCCACAGAAACCGAAACCAGCGCACCACCAACAGCAACAGCCAGAGAAACGGTTTGTTAGCATCCGGATCAATGTACCACCGTGCGATAGTGTCGCTGCCGGTTCGGTTAGTCTTAATCCGGCCGGTGCCAATGCAACTACTGTCACCACCACCGCGAGCCCTAGCAGCACCGCTACTAGCAGCTGCAACAGCAACACCAGCAGCCGCTGCTCGTCGGCCGTTTCTAGTCCGATGGAAGACAACATTTACAACACGATCAAATGATGTGTTGGCGCCTGTTGTGTGTTGGAAAAGACGACGACCAAAGTATTACCGGAATTTGTGATAAACCTTCCCATTCCGTTTGGTAAAGCGGAAGAGGGAACCCGGGGATAAGAAAAGGAATAGGTGCTGTAAAACCGAAAACCATACCGGCAAATGGTGAAAACAAACACAAAATTAGATTGGGAGATAAAAGTTTTAAGCGTTTAAAAAACGATCACGTATTATACAAAGAGGTTCGGAAGATGTACTTAATCAGCTAGGAAGACACTGAGTCGTGTGTATGTGTGTGAGAGAGAGCGAGTAAGGGATGTAGCGTTTATTAATCCTAGCGATAATCACGAACGGTAGTAGTTACAGACCAACCAGGGGTCCTCAGAGCCGCATCCGTTTACTCTTCTGCTAGACCTTTGGACACCGAGCCAGGACCGGATCGACAGGATGTGCATGCAGTGGTCAATTACGCGTGTACAGGAATGTCCGGTGTTTTACTGCGCATAGTAATCAAATGTAAAAAAATAAATAAATAAAACTTTGTGAATCACGAGATACCAGCACCTACCCCGGAAGAAAGCAAAATTTGAAACATGACAAAAATGAAGAAAAAAAAGGATAGTTATAGTAGATATAACGTTGGTTGAAAAGCACATGTAAAATTAAAACGCACACGCGTGGGTATCGTTTAAAGCAGGCGAATTATTTAATAGAGGAAACAACGATCGAACTAATTGTTGTTGTAGCTGTGTAGAGTGTGAAATGCGAGGTCAACCAAGGAGTTAAGGAAGGAGAGATAAAGAAACAGAGGAAGAGAGAAGGAGGAATGTTTTTGAACCTCAATAAAAATGTCCTTGATTGTAAGAGTGTAATTAATGGCACGATGTAGTAGTTTTTTGTGTACCAACAACTCATTGAGAACAAATCCCTATACAACTGGGTAGTAATCGCTGTAAATGCTTACATTTGTTCGTACAGCTTCTGCAGCAAATAAAAGGCAAAGTCGTAATGGGCATAATTGTCGGACAAATCCTCCATGATGCGTTTCAGCAGCTGCAGCAGCATGTTGAACTCGCGCAACAGTATCCCTTGCTTGAGCAGAACATGTTGCCCTACGTGCACATCGTCTACAAGAGAAAGAAAAAGCAACAGGTCAATGAACATGCATTCCGGGAAAAAAAGAAAGAAAGAACAACATACATTTGGTACGTGACATCAGTTCCGCATCATCCGCTTGCATCATGGTGGTGAAAATCTTGTTCATTTTGTACTTTAAAGCTGACTTTTCCTTTGCGACCTGTATCCCAATTGCCGTTCGCAAGGATTTGAGCGACGATTTGAGGATGTCATCCTCCGTACGCATCGTTACCAAACGTTCCTGCTGCTGTTGGGCGAACGTTGTCATCTGGAACTCAACGTACTGTTTCGGATTATCTAGTACGGTTTTAAAATCGGGCAGACCGAACTGTATCATGAAGTGGTCCTGCGATGGTGTCGGCGTGTTGGATGGTTTTCGCTTCGTACCTTTCCCCTTACCCGCCGACGGGTTGTCTTTGTCGGGCTGATATTTTACGATCATGGCGTCCAGCGAATCGATCGGTATGCCGTTTCGATCGTACATCTTGTAGCCCATGATCTGCAGGGCAATATCCGTCAGATCCGATACGTTTATGTTCATTGTGAAAAGCGGAGCAAACTAAGATGGTTCTGCACTGCACACATGCAACGGCCACCACAAAACCGGTTATGGATTCCACAAAACTATGCGAATTATTACTGGCTGGTTCAGTTTTATTAAAAATATTGAAGACGCAGCATTTTCTGAGCAAAGCTCGGATTGTTTATTGTTTACTTAAATTTCTGCACACTAGAACTGTCATCTTGTTTGTTTATATGGCAGTGCGTTTATATTGCTATGGCTAGCGATTTGAAAAGAACAGCCGTTGTGTTTCAAAATGTATAAATTTAGTGAGTTTTTATAATAAGAAAACTCTCAATAATCATGTCGAAAAACTCATATCCAGTAGCTACTAAGTTCAACGTTAACAAGACGAATTAGAAAAAGCTCTTTATCTCCGGGATCCTTCATTTTTATCAGAAATCAAGAAGCGGCCAAGCCATCCCACTATCGGCGGAGATTCAAACGAGTGGAAAACGAGGTGCTGTTCGTTGTAAATAAAATTATGCCGGAAGCTTAGGTAGCAAAAAACCACAAATAACATTAATTTGAATATATCTTTATTCATATTTTCAACGACCAAACAAGGACATAAATCCGAAGCCAAATGTTACTCTGAGTTAAACTCGCATTACCCAAGAGTTTGTGAACTAACTTGTGAACTTGGGTACACGGTTGTGTAATTTTCCCCAACATGATCGCCCCAGACCAGTTCCAACTTACCACAGGTTTGAGTTGAACTTGATTCGTTTATTTTCTGTTTATTGTTTACAATTGTTTCGCTTTACACTATAGCGCATTCTTCGCTACCATTTTGTTGCTTTCTGCTTATTGCTGTTTCATCGTACCGCTTCCGTTTATCCGGCGATGAACTCCAAAATATCAGCGGAAAATGTTATACTCCAATAAATATTAAACTAAAACTCAAACAAAAACGGAAACGAAACGAGTGAGAAAGTTAACAGTATTCTTCGCGTTTGTTACAATTTAAATTAACACTTTAGGAGGGAAAATTCGTTACTATGATACTTTTCCTATCAAAACAATCTACGATCGTACGGTTTGTCGCCTTTGTTTCGACAAAGCGCAAATAGGATTAGAACTTTTTGCCACCATCGAAATCGAACGGCCGCTGTAATGGGACGCTTTTAGCTAGGATGGGATCGGAAGCAAAGGTACTATCGCCACATCCGCGCCTCGGTGGATGATGGTGTTCCTGATCAACCGCATTTCCACTACTGCTCGCACGGGTTGCCTGCTGCAACGGATGGTGCTGCCGATTGAGCTGATACTGTTTTTGCATTTGCTGTCGTCGGTCCTGAAACCGGTCCGTGTAGTATTCCACCGAACGGGAAATTCTGCTGGAAACGTTGGAAACAAACTTCAGCACACTGGATGAGCGTTCCGAGAGTGCCCTCTCTGCTTACCTACTGCTCGAAGGACTTTCCCGCAGGAATGACCCACTGCTACTGCTACCGCTGCTACTCCCGCCAACCGGTACCGCTACAAAGCCGGGTGACATTTTCAAATCGACCGTTGACGATCCGTACATGGAGGCGGGCAACATTTGGAACGCTTCCTCCAGCGGTCGGTTTTGCGCTGTGCCTCCACCGATACCCGCGATGGTAAGAATATTTTGCAGATTGATAAGCGTAGCCCGCGGATCACCACGGCTCAGCGAAAGCTGATGCTTTAGCTGGGAAATGTTCTGATTCAACAGGTACACGCCGTACAGCAGCGCGTTCGGTGCCGGACCCGACCGGCAATGCAAAGGGAAGCTGTTGAAGGGAAGAAATGGAAAGATTGTGATCATTATGAGGCGCGCTACGTTCAAGCAATTTTGCATTCCACAGTTCTTACTCTCGATCCATCGTCGGTAGTAGCTTAATGTGGTCCACTATCTTCGAACGGGAACCGTCATACTTGATGGTATTTCTAAAGGCAGTAAGAAAGAGTAGAATAAATGAATGTTTCTCACACATTTAAGGCCACACCGTAACGCACCGTAGAGGAATATCTAAAAATGAGGAACACATCATCACAGCGTGAGCGACAAAACCAAGGGCAACGCTAAGCGCTAGTGCCGGCGTTGAGTCGGAGTATGATTCCGCATTCGGTAAAGGTACATCGTTGATGGTGTAGATACCTTGATTTGTCTGTAATGGGAAGAAAGCAAAAAGAACACTGAAATGAGTGAAACTTTCCCATAAGCCCCATTCAACGTACCGTTTTGATATAATAAATTTCATTCAATCCCTTCAGCAACCGATGGCGCACCAGCAGCATCTTCCCGAACACTTCCCGCACGCTATCCTTCTGGCTGGCGTAGGCCATCTTCTGTTGGTACAGCTGTTCCTTCTCCCGGCCGTACGTCCGATAGCGCTCCATTAGCGCCGATTCCCGCTCAATATTACTATCACAGGCCGCATTTAATCGATTGCGCAACTGCTGCATCCCAATGCCGATCCGGTCGCGTTCCTGCGCCAACAGCCGGCAGCGAAACCGAGCCCGCTCGATGTGTCGCCGCAGTTCCTGACCGCGCAGTAGCACCGCCGGATCGATCGGTTCCCGCTCCTGGTAGAGGAGTTTACTCAACTGCTTGCCCATCCCGCCCGTCCGGCCCTGGTTGATCCCCGTTCGGTACACCGGATGCTTGCTGCTAAACAGCTCCATATTCAGACAGTAGGCACTCTTCATGCAGATACGCTCCGTCAGCGTTTTGGCACTGTCGGCCTCATAACGGATGCGCCGCTGCCGCTCCTGTATCGCTAGCAACCGCGCCACATCGTAGCTGGGGCGTACTTCCGCCGGGAGAAATTCCATCACGAGGTAGCGCAACTTTAAGCTCGTCTCGGTCGGTTCCGTCCAGCTGATCGGTGTGGACGGGCTGGCAGAGCGGGCGTGCGGAAACGGGCCCGTCCCGATGCTGCTTCCCCCATTGCTAACTACCGGCGACACGGACAGCTTATCGAGTCTGCCTTCGACGCCGAGCAGTAAACCGCCGTTCGCAAAGTTCCACTGGTTCGGAGACGCGGACGAGGGCGTCTGATAGGAAAACTGAGGAGCACCAGACGCCAATGGAGAGGAATTATTGCTAGTATCACAGTGTAAGACGTTGTCGGCGGTGTTTGTGCGGCCACCAGCACCACCGGTCGCACCACGTCGACCACTACCAACAATGGGTATCGTTGCCGAGGGTGAATAGGTCGGTTGGCCAGCAGCAGCAGGACCACTGGCGTACGGCACCGTTTTTGGTATCGTCCCTTCGTTCACCGTCCCGGAAACGGCCGATCGTCGTTGCTCCGGTTCGAGGATGCATGCGGCCGAAGTGAAATAACCACCGTGCAGTTGAAACACGAGCGTATTCGCCTGGAGACGCTTTTCGTTGCGCCGTGCCAGCGGCACCAGTCCGGAAAAGTAAACACCCCATGCAAACAGCATCCGGTCAGTGTTGGTCGTTGGTTGGTTTGGTTTATCGCTAGTTTGAGGATCCTCTTGCTGCTGCTGCTGCTGCTGCTCCTCATCGTCATCCTCTTTTTCTTCACTGTCGTGAGGCACTTTCGTTCCGGAGGAAAGCAACCGGCCAGCGTCGATCACGGATACACCGGACGGACCGGTGTGTTCCCACACGCGCACACACACACTTCGTAGGGAGGATTTGATCGTAGCCGGACAGTCGATTTCCGCCCACAGTACGTTCCGGTGTAGGTCAAGCTTTTCACTCGTGTAAAATGGGGCGGAGTGAGGCGTCTGGTGAAGCGTAAAGTAAACGGTACATTTTGATCTACCCCTATCGACTGGGGCGGAGGATGGCGCTAGGGTTGGAGGATGACGCTCCGGTACGATGATGTTGTGTCCGGATATTTGTATTAGGCTGCGCAACCGTAGCTGCTGCGTCGATAGTGGACTCCAGTCGCGACATCTCGGACGGTCAAACATTTTCTGTAACAGCGACACAGAACAGGCGGACACGATTAAGTAACGTAAATGATATCCCATCTCACCACAATCGCTCAAGTGCATGATAAAAACATCCCATACGCTCGCTCGTCATGTTGAAAGAACATTACGCACGCATGGAACGTGCTTTATCATATGAAGCAATCGTATCTACTGTAAACATTCTGGGGTATGCGTGACAGTAAAGCCGTAAAACTATTTTTCGATAAATTGAAACATGATCAACATGCGTAACATACTGCGCGGTGACTTTTCGTTACACTCCGACCAGGGTCCGTCGGCCCGGAAGACGCAGTGATACACTTCCAACGAATGAAAAAACATCCCCCATGGGAGACATCACAGTAGCGTTACGCCAAATGAAGCGCCTTTCTCTCTACGCGCAATCAGTTTGCTCTACATTTCCCTTCTGCGTTGGAGTTTTTCTGGCCTACTAATCGCATAATTAACTGCCCAAGGTACCTATGCTTTGTTCGATAAAGTCAAAATTATTTCATCCCAGCCACATTGAGACGCACTCGGTGGGAAGTATTTGAAGTTGGCGAAACCCGAATCGGACCAAACAACCCGATCGATCCAAGGGGTTAGATGGGTAATAATTAGATTAGGATATGTTGTTACTGTACAGCATGATACCACCATATGTTTACAACCAACATCCATTTCGATACGATGCAGCCAAATTCCTCTACTTTGTTTGAGCTGCTAACGCTCTGTGCGTTATTGCGGGTTTCTTTGCTTGCGAACGTTCTGCAACTAGCGTAGGGTAGCTATCACATTAAGTGCACGAATTACCTCATTTTTTCTTGTTTCGCTCGATTGGAAAACGGTTTCACAAGGAAAACACTCCACTGATATCGTCGTACGTTTTGCTAGATGCACCACCTTTTCGATACGATGGTTCCGATGCCAGCTCACGAAACGCAATCCGACCGATGGAATCGTAATGGGAATTCCAAGCTACAATAGAACCATGTGCGGGGAATGAATTTTCGTAAACTTTCTCGCTGCGCGTACTATCATCGATATTACTTTACTGTGGTTTTTTTCTTCTGCGTTTTGCACACTTCCGAAACGTTTTCTCGCTTTGTTTGCATCGCTGACTTTGCACAATGGGACACGCGTGGCTCAAGCGATTTGACAGCAGAAATGTCAACGAAGATTGTTTTTATCCAAGACACCCTGTGGCAGAAAAACGAAAAAATCAAATTTTGTGAACGGAAGTTATTCTCCTTTTATTAACTTATTTTCCCATTTATCAGATATTAAAGCGATATCAATTTATACTTACAAAAACGGTTCTTATCTACTATAATTTGGTGATTATGCAAAAACACACCAAGTGCTTCTTGTTTCGGAACGCCACCCCTTGGCACACAAACAGCTTTTTTGCACACGAGTTGTTTCATTATTCATTTATTTCTTGTTTTATTCATTATTATCCAGGTTTTGTGTACTTCTTTTTTTAAAATAAAACAACTTTTTCTGTTCTTTTTTAACACAATTGTATGATATATCTATTCAACAATATTTATATGTATAGAGCTTAGATTATCAACCTGTTCACAAACAAATCTACAAATATTACAATGTTTTCTTACTTTCACTTTGCATGAATGGGCGTGTGTCGTATGCTTGTATCCGAGTGTACTTTAAAGGGGACTTATATATGCACTGTTACTCATGCTCGTTAGCGCTCTAGGTGTACCGTTGTATTATCATACTTACAATGCTTACTGCTTATTTACCATTCGTCACTTAAAGGTTGTGTGTATTTTTTTTTCTGCATTTCATTTTCCATGTTTTAATGCATACATAAATATACATACGGTACATGTAATGTGCTGCATATACATATGTATAAATATGCACGAATGTGTTTATATTATCGTTACCGTTGCGCAGAGGGTAGTGGTGTAGATGAGCGGGGTGTTTTTATGTACGTTTGTCCTGTCGGTATGTTTGTGTTTTATGAATGTTAATTTTTGCATCATCTTTTGCTTGGCATTATGTTTCGCTTCCGTGATTTTGCAAGCCGTAAGGACCTTGGTGTGTTTGCCTATGCCAACCTGTTTCCTTGTTCAATCGATTCCCTTTCTTACTCTTCAGGATCTTTCGTCCGAGGTCTGAGGTATGATCTTTCATGTTCTGATTGATCGACAATCGGGGCAAATTTCCACAGATTTCGGTGTCTCTCTCAGCCCTGTGTGACTTTCCGTAACACTATTCTGCATACTATGCGTTTGTATCGGACTGTTTCGCTTCGTTCCTTCAGTGCTTTGCGGCCATTGCGTGAATAATGGCGCACTGTGTATGGCAAAGAAAACTATATTTTACAGCAACATAAAGCTCCAATGAAAACCAGCGCGATGAATACACTACGATCAACAATGTACAATCATGAGACAATAATGGTTCAAAAGCAAGAGGACGCATTTCCTGCACTAAACTTATCTAAATGCTTCTCGTGTACGTTCCGTGCACGCGGATTCAAAAGGTTTCCAAAGATGAGATGAGTACTATCGAATGTATAAATCCCGTCACCATTTGACTACAGAGGGCAGATTGGGGGCATTCAGCTACATAATTACCTCTATCCGTGTCTGATTTCTTCATTCGTGTTTTTGGTCCGATCTTACCAGCAGTGGGCTTACAAACACGCATACAAATATGGCTATACGCATTTTTGTTTGGGTTTCATAAACAAAAGAACGAAACCAAACGGGAATAGAGAACAGGTGCAACATTAGCTCGGAAGTGTTCCGGAGAGTACTGGAATGCCGATCTATGCAAACCAGTGGAACGGACAAATTACAGAACCGGCATTTCGCATTCGCAAACGGATTTAAATATATAGAGAGCACTACATTTCGCCATGAGGATAGAAGGTGGTGATGCGCCTCGAATGACATCATGCACACACTGAAAATGATCGTTTTCGCTCCTTTTTTTCCTAGCTGAGAAAATCTACACAACAAGTAACACAAGGTCACAAAAGTATGAGAAAACTATCGACATTTGTCCAAAGTTGCTTTTGCACATCATTTATGCACGATGGACCAACGACGTATGGTGCCACGTAAAAGCGACTCGAACAAAGTACGATCGATCCTGGGGGGAAGGAAATGTTCTGTTTGTAACTTCTTAACTAAGTGAATAACCTACTTATCGTCCTATACGTTACCACATGTCATATATTATCTGGATCTGGATAGATGTGTGTGGTGGATTGTAGTGTTGTAATTGCCACTTGAAACGAATGACGAACTAACTTGTTGAACTTCGTTACATGCAACATACTCACATAAGTGCACTTAAGTAGTATGTTGTTGATGCAGAAAGCCACGCTCACACCACCATCATTCTCTCTTCGGCCTGGCATATTTCAGTGTACGAATGGTTTTGTTTTCTTTAGTAGAGTACGTGTAGTAGTAGTATTGAAGCGCGCGCTTTGTGATTTTCGTGTGTGTGTCTTGTATACTGAGGGGTTTTACTAAACATAGAAATGGGAAGGGTGATGGTGGAAAGTTCGGTGTCCGTCCTTAGTACGGAATTCCTCAATGTTACGGTGTTGTTGTTGTTGTTGTTGCTGTGCACCTATACTTGATAATAATTTCTATATATACAATCAATTTTTAAGCTCTGCAGCATTCCTGCATTCATTAGCAATATAACCCGCCCTCCTATATAATCCCCTTCTTCCCCCCCTTCCTCTCCTGCCATTGTCTTTCATCGCGATACACCGTACATCGGAATGATCCTTGATCATTCTCGTTTTCTCTCCCTCACCTCACTGTTGCTCTGCTAGTTCACTGACTGACTGACTAACTGATGCACCGATGAAATCGCCAACTAATTCTACATCCGCGTCCGTTTAACACCACAACACGCCACATCGAAACTAGCTCGGTACCAAACGCACACGCATTTAACTAAACATAATACGGATAAATTATTTTAAACTATCATCGTGTGTTTTTTTTCTCTTTTCTAAATCGCTCATTACAGTGCACTAAACAAGCAATCTCGTGTGTCGTCTTGCTAACGGGTGTGCCGGAGAGTAGCGATATTTGTTTGTGTGTTTTGTGTGGTGTACGTGTGTGTGTGTTCTTATGTGTGGTTTTGTTATTACATCTTATTTATGTTTTTATCTCTTTTTCTGTTCGCACTTTTTGTCACTTTCGATTTTCCTCCCCTTTTTTTCTAAGCCACTCTCTACCTGACCGCGGTTTTACAGATCTAACCATGATCCATGCAAATGCGCTGCACAGTGTGTTCGTCCAACCACACATACAGGACGCTTGTGCTGGAAAAGCAGCATATTTAGGTACGCATTCGTTCGCATTCGCAGCAAAATAGCAAACACCCAACATGGATTCGTTCTTCGCACACACAGATGATGGTTCAAAATTTAATACATCTCCGTCCAATTCCTGAGTTTCGAACCGAAACCAGGACTATTTATTGCACATAGTTCGTGTTGCGACGAACGATTCGAGTGATTATTTTTTTAAAGCAACAGTGCAAACTCTCTCAGTTAAACTCCCTTTGAAACTCCTTTTTTCTTTGTTTTCATTTGTTTTTTACACATCGGGTGTGATTCCGTAATGTTTCTTTTCCACTTGTCCTGTATATAATGTGTTTTTATGTATATGTGTGTGTATGTGTTAGTTATGTGTTGTTCATAAAACTCCAATCGAAATCTTGAGATCAAAACTTAGGATTTTAACCTAAAGCATACGAATGTTCTAAAAACAATACAATGAGGATTCCAGCATGTGGTACGAGTTTTGCCAAAGCATGCCAACATTAACCAAGGTACATTTCCCCTTTATAAACCAGGTACGTAAATGGTTTGTTAAAACAAAAAGCATGACCGACAATCAAAACATTATTATGTTTTATGTATGTCAACTTTCACATACAACAACCCATTTTAGCGTAATGCAAAAATAAAACAATAACAGAAAGCTCATTTTGTAACATCAACATTTGACCCACTCTGGCTTTTAATAATCCCATTCGTTTGTTTTGGATTGCAATCGTGTGACCATTACAAAATACTAGAAATAATAAAAAAAAGAATCACCACGATACTATTTGTTTTCGTCCTTTTGTCTTGGTTCTTGGTTATGCACATTTTATGCACCTTCTGGCAATAAACATTTTTCGCTTTTCGCTTTCTATTCTTATCCCTATCTGTTTTATATAAGACACTTTTTTGTAACCAGCAGCATTCTTATGTTTTAGCCATGTTTTTGCTGCCATTATTATGCTAGCCAAATGTATGTTAAATTTTGTTTCAAGATTTTACTTTCCTCCATCTGTTCTCTGTGTATTATTCTGTTCATTATGCTTCCGAAATAAAAATAAAAATATTTTAATCGGATAAAACAAGCTGCTGTCGTCGTGGTGTGGAGAACAATGCTCCACACACTGCAACATCATCGAGAAATCATCGACACTTGTGAATTTCTCGTAACAAAAAGAAATATAAATATATATTTATATCTAAAAAAAGCGCACAACACAACACTAGACCAATGATATCAGATAAGAAATAGCAAATCTGATAAAAAAATTTACACCAAAAGTACGGAATCACACTACATAAGAAACATGACGAAAAGAATGCGGAACTTAACCCTCGTATATGCAAATAAACGTTCTGTCTCTTTTCTCGGTCACAAACCATCTTCAGTTCTACCTCATTCCTGCCCTCCCAAATTCAGCTCAATACAGCGAAATAGTTACCACCGATATTTCCAGATTGCTGTCGTCATCCGAAGACACAAACTCGTCCAAACTGCAGTCACTATTGGTGGTGAGAATAATTTCACTAGCATACGAATCGTCATCCTCGTTCCCGCCGGGTTCCTTCGTGGCTGTCGGTGGTACTTGGTCACCTGTACCAACTGTATCACCGCCGATCGCCATTGCATCCGTAACGCACCCCGTGGACGAACCGCCACCATTCAGCGACTCATCGTTACCGGCGCACTGAGCATTTTTTTCCGGACGTTTCATGCCCCGTTTCAACATCGTTTCCCGTAATGGTATTTGCGTCTCAGCTGTATGCATTAGGTCGACAACATCATGTAGGTTCTTACCACTACCGCTGACATGCCAGATTCCATCGCTGTCGTTACGATCATCATCATCGATAGACACGGTACTCGTCATCACTGCGTGCTGCTGATGGTTGCTAAAGTACTCTCCGTTTTCAGTGCCATCGACACCTTCCACAGCAATAGCGTCCGGTGTGGCCGGTTCGTCTTCGCTAGCAACAGTACAGCCGTAACTCGTCACAGGGCTGTTGCGATGATGGTCATCCACACAGCGGTGGGAAGAATTTGTGATACCTTCAGGCCTACGCCGATAGTATTTGTCATCGTCACTAACGGCTGAGGCGCAAGCTGTTGGTCACTTGCTGTCACGGGAGATCCTTCTTCGACGTCCCTCAGTAACGGTAACTTCGAGACCCGCTGTAGAACGGAAAATAAACCAAAATTAGTTCAGACTAGTTTTGTGCTTTATGAATCTTTTGGCAATTATTTTGCCATTCATATATCGACTTTCAAATGTATGCAATTCAAGCTTTAGCTTCTGCAATAAGACAATTTTTATAGATGAAATAATACAAATACTGGAAGACTTCAAATACAAAAACCTGCCGAGATTAACGCGTTAAGGTTTTTTTTGTTAGCAACTATGGCGAATCTTGTCATTGTTAACGACTTAAATGGTTAGCGACCGAACATTCCTCGAGTTATTTAATTTGTATAACAATTGTAATGATTGTAAAAGCGTAAAGCCAAATCAAAAGGTTCAAGAATTTCAAAAATTCGATTGGATTCATCCTTAGCTAAATCAGATTCACTCACTACGTTACCATACCTGCACTCCTCGTTTTTCGCCGCAGTTCTGTAGCGGAGCTGTTTTCGACAGACTGTCCCGCCGTACCACTGGTTGCGTTCGCTAAGATGGACGATTTAGCATCCACACCACCTGATGATCCGGCTCCTTTTAATCCCGAACCAACGTGTTGATGATTCACATGGTTTGCCACTTTACTTGTGTGGTTGCCATTAGCTCCACCCGAAATGAGTCCACCGGATGTAACTGCATTAACAGAACCACTGGATCCACCATTTCCACCAACGTGGCCGGTTACACCAACCGATGCACCACCCGCGGGTGAACCACTGCCAGCAACATCACTGACCGCTGCATTATTGTGGACGGTCGTATGCCCGTGATGGTTACTATCGATGTGGTTCGTTGTGGCGCTCGTGGCGTTCTGAAGCAGCAGTGCGTTTGCAGCAGCTTTAGCCTTATTGTTCATTGCTGCGGTGGAGAGCGTCGATGATGTCATCCGTACACTACGGCGTGTGCTGATTTTCTCATCGGTGGTAGCCGACCCAACCGCACCTGCGTGTGATGCAACAGGTACTGGCGTCGTCGGTGCACTGTTTGGTGCGGATTTCTGACTACCACCAGCGGTGTCACTACCGGAACCGGAATTGTTGTTGCTTGCGGGACCGTTGCTACCGGCAACGTTGGCGGTAGTTGTGGTGGAAGATGCGACCGTTGCTGAATTCGTGCTCAGCTGCTGCTGTTCAGCCGTTGCTATGGAAGACGACGTTGCGGCATTCACGTTTGCCGCCTGCTTACCACTCGATCCGCTCTTACTTGGATGATTGCGATGTGCTTTTTCTTTCTCACTACCACTCGCTGCCGCAGACGGGTTCGTTGAGGACGAGCTTTCACTGGTACCGGGCGATACGACGGATAGAGGAGCAGCAGTTCTATCACCTGCAGCAGCTGTTGCTATGGTTTTACACGAGGAAGTTGTGGAAGATGAAGCAGAATTTGTAGTCGAAGTGTTGTTGTTGGTGATGGTCGTGGTAGCAGTAGTAGAGGTGAGAGTAGAAGTAGTAATAGAAGAAGTAGCGGTAAAAGATTGTACGGTGGTGGAGGAAGTAGTAATAGCATTGCTAGTGGTAGAAGTAGAGCTGATTTTGGAGGTTAGTTTAGAATTTCGAGCTTTACCCGCGATTTCAATCAAAGGTTCGTCGCTGTCGGAGGAGTCCGCAACAATTGTGACTGTTGTCGTTGGTGCTGGTGCTGCTGTGACGGCGGCCGCAGCTGCTGCAGCAGCAGCTGCCGCTGCCGCCGCATTAGCCGTTTTTCTCGATACACGACCCTTGGCGAGCGTATTTTCCGCGGATCTTCGTAGCGCGGGCTTCGGTGTCTCTGAAACGGCCGTACCCGCGTCGGAAGTCGTCGTCGTGGTTGCTGCTGCTGCTGCTGCGGTTGCTTTACGAGACTTCTTGGCACGTGTCGGTACATCATCGCTTACACCGGACTGGTTCGAACTTTCCGACCCCTGCCGTTTCCGTTTGTTAGCCGCAGGTCGCGTAGATATTGCAGTCGATTTTGGACTTTGACGATCATTGCCACCGCCAAGAGTGGTTGTTCCAGTTGCAGAACCACTACCACCACCGATAGCATTGGATGATTGTGGTCCCGACGTGTGCTGTTTCACATTGCCAACCAACGCCGTAGAACCATTTTTAGATCCTGATGATATTGCATTGCTTCCGGCAATGCTGGTGCCGGTATTGGTTGTTCCAGTTGGTACGGAACCATGCAACTCGTGCCCCATAATTGCCGAAGCTGAAGGACTCTGGCGTGGTGGCAGTTCTAGAGGGCTCTCCAGCTTGCTAGACGCACGTGTCCGTATTCGATGCTCGCCACTTTCGGAGTGTGATGGAATTTCTATCGAAAGTTGAGTTAACATCTCTTTTCCCTGCTGCTGTTCGGAAGGCAAATGACTGTCGACACTTTTACCCGATGCTGCCGATTGTTCGTTTGCCTTCGCAGTGCGTGTAGTACAGCCCGCGCTCTCATGCTCGATGGCTAACCCATCCGTGGCGCAGTTCGTTAGCGTCCTTTTGCCACCCGAAGAGGATTCGTTCTCCGAGTCGATCGTAGCATTGGTTTCACTCCCGTCGGCAGACGATGATGCGATCGAAGAGTTTCTTCGCGATCTTGCATCACCTCTAGCAACACCGTTTCCCGCTTGTATACCATCGCTGGCCGCAGCAGCCGTACGCCTTTCGCGTGCTTTCTCACTGGAATAGCTGTACAGTGGCGGTTGTTCGTGACGCGGTTTCAGATCGATGTGCTGCTCAGCGGTATCTGGACTTTTGGGCTCCACCTTCAATTCACCCACCGGGACCGCTAACGTCTCCAACTTTGAATTTGGAGTCGGTGTTGGTTCGAGCTTTACAGCAACGGAAGCAGTAGCAACAGCAACAGCAACAACAGCTTGTGTGCTAGCTGTGGTGACAACGGTAACTGACTGCCGTTCGTCAGAAGATTTTCTTAAACTCTTCTTTACACTACTAACGATAGCCTCGTCGGGATCAGACTTAACTAAGTGTTGTTTATCGTCCACTAACATCATTACCTTACTATCACATTCGCTTTTCACACTAGGGATATCTTTACTATGGTTGCAACATTCGTCGGCAGGTTGCTGTGGAGCAGCGATGCTCCCGTCAATACCGTCGCAAGCGTTCGAATCGAGATCTGACGTAACGGCCGGCAGTATCTTTCGATCATCTTCCGGGTGATTGTTATTACCCGCTGGTTCCTTAGCGATCGTCAACTTGCTCTCCTGCTGGTTGATGGTTTCGGATACGGGAGAAAGATGTTGCTTGGACTGTTGCTGCTGCTGCTGCTGCTGATGTTGTTGTTTCTGCATTTCCCTATCAGCGATACTTGACGTTTTTACAGACGTCTTATTTTTGCCGCCAATGCAATCGCGCTTTTCATTGCCAGTCTTCTTCCTGCCCGCCGTAGACTCCGAAAGCACCTGCTGCTGTTGCTGTTTATGATGCTGCTTCTGTTCACCCGCTTGTTCATCATCCGCCGACAACCGACGAGTGGCTTGTGGCTCAGTTTTCACGAGCGTAGCTTCACCGAGAAGTTTACCGGTGTCGATAATACTCTGCTGCTTTTGTTCCTCTTCCAAGCCTATGTCTAACATCTTTCTCAGATTGGTCGTCTGGTCCATGTTCTCCAGCGTCGTTTCGTGATGATTGTGATCGAGCATGTTTGACGGTTTGAGCAGTATGGAATGATCGCCATTCAGCTTTGGATCGGCACCACTACACTTAATCCCAGTCGCAAGATCATTCAAACCTTCCATCTTTGCTAATGCCGCCTCAATATCATTGTAGTCCTCCATGTTCCCATCCAGCAACGGTGTACTGACCAGCTCTTTTTGGTTTTCGGGTGGTGTATCCTTTCCTGACCGCGTATGTTCAACGTCGCCGGCTCGATTGCCTTCCAGCACCTTGCCGTCACACGGCAGACTGTCAACCGTCGGGACGGTTGACTGCTTTCCTCCCTCGAGGGTGTTAGTATTTGTACTGCTCGTAATACAGCTACTGCTACTGTTACTGATCACACTGCTTCCGCCAGATGCTCCATTACTGCCCGCCCCACTATTGTGCGAACTCTGCGGACTGTGCGTTGAGAGTTGGTGGGGACTTTTCTCCGACAGTGCATCCATCGATTCGATACCACTGTCCTCACCCTGTGCCTGAGATCCTGGTGAACCCCGAACATTCGAATGTCCGAGTAGATGATGATTTACGCCAACCGCTACTCCTGCCGCAGCGTTCGCCGCTGCTGTTGTGCCGCCACCGCCCACCATTCCCGCGTTTGTCATCGTTGGTGAATGAGGCGACCCAGTGGCAGAACCCTTCCCTGTCTGCGCATCTGCCGAAGCCTCTGCCGTACTAGTACTGTCGGTTTTGTTTCCCTTCCCATCCGCCTCTTCTAATGGCCCGTCCGCCAGCAGTTGCTCCGGTGGTCGATTTTTACTATGGTGTTCCTGCAACTGATCCGGATGATGATGGTGGTGATGCTGATGATCGTGATGTAGGATGGTGTTAATTTTGTTCAGCTCTTGCTGTTGCTGGGAATCCTCCTCCTCTGCGCATTGTTGCTCCGAAGGATGGCTTTCCACGTTTAGGGAGGATTTCTCGCTTGAGGTAGATGTTGGTGTGGTGGTATTGATGGAGGTTGTAGTGATGATGGTGTTGGTGGTAATGATGGAGTTGTTGTCGGTAGTGTAGCTTATGGCGTTTGCTGTAGATGTCTCCGTTGCCGATGCAGCTGCTCGTTCCTCTTTCGTACTACTGCTGTCCGCCGCATCACACAGCACCGTGGATACGGTTGCTGGTTGTGCAGCGACCGCCGTTACCGTGCTCACAGCACTCTCCATCGATGCTTTGACGAGATTTTTCTGATTCTTACCGTAACTGCCACCATTATTGTTTATGTTGATATTGTTATTGTTTATGTTATTGCCGCCACTGCCGCTGTTTGCATTATTCGCACCGGAGCTCTTGGAGTTTTTTGTTGCCGACTGGAGCAGATTTGACGTCGGTACCGTACCGACGTTGGTCGAACCAATCGGTCCGCTAGCGCTTGTCGTCACCATCGATTCGTAGATATCGTTTATTTCCTGCACACTGGTATTGACGGTAGTCGGAGTGGTCATCGCTTCTGGCGCACTGTTGACACAAGCGCTCGATGCGAGTGTACCGCTAGCCGTTAAGCTAACGCTGCTACCACCATTACTGAGCCTTCGTTTCTTTTCCGGACAAACGTATCCGTTCGGGCAATGGCCGGTTGATGTTGTGCCGCTACCACCAATTGTAGTAGTTGGACCACCTTCACTCGTGCCATCCGCCGCCGAACGCTTCTGAGAGCTGGACATTGCTTCACTTCCCTCGTTAGTCGACTGCATCTCGGTACCGGTGGCTTTTAATGGTCCCGCTTCTACACCTGTGTGATTGTGATAAGCAGGTGGTGGTGATGCTGTTGAACCAATCGTCACAGTACCGGTGGTTGGTGGAGCGTTCAGCTCAATCGGATTACGCTTAACGGTGGAAGATCGTTTCGCAACACCACCGCCGTCACTGCTGTCCTCTTCCCCGCCGCTCTGACTTTTCTTACGATCCTTGCGGGAATTCTTTATTACGACGGAATTCTTCCCCCGCAAGCTTATGTGCAGCGGTGGCACTCGCAACTCCTCCCCCGCACTAGCACCCGAGCCCTGTACACTGCTGCCGGTAGTGCCGATACTGTTTGCGCTACCACTGTGGCTGTTACCAGTCGAATGCACAGGAGTACCCGCACTGGCAACGAGTGACGTAGTGGTAGTGATGAAATTGCTTACACTGGTGATGGAGCTACTTCCCGCATCGGAACTGACTGTTGCGGCCGTAAGGGACTGCTGTACATGGGAGGCGGGATTTAACTGTAACGATGTCAATAACGCTGCGCCATCACTTTCAGGTGTTAACCTATCCATCGGAACCGTAGCGTTTACGGACACGGCAGCCGTACCGGCACTTGTGGAACCAACCGATGCCGATGGTAATGTGCCAATTCCACTTGTACGTATACTGCTACTTTCTCTCAAGGTGATGGATTCCGGTTTTTCTAGCTTCAAACGAAGCTTCAGTTCGGTTCCATTTTTGCTCGGCGAATCACCGGACCCGGCACCATCGACGAGCAGCACTGACGTTGCAAGCACTTTTGCCTTTTGCTTTACGACCGTCTTGAGAGAAGCTTTCGCCTTTTCCTTCGGCTTGTCCTTGGACGCTAGCGGTGATTTTAGCTTATCCTTGCCCTTGACCGGTTTCGCACGTTCCTTCTTAACCTTGCCAGGCTTACCCGTACTCGCACCCACCACCAGTGGCATTGACATAGTGCCAGTGCTATTACTACCGATCGATGTAGACGGTGCGTTACCGGGCACGGTACCATAGATTGCCGTACCGATGGTGCTACTTCCACCCTCTAGGCTCACCACACCAGACAACGGTGAAGGACGATCCGAATCGCTCGCATCCGAAAAGAAACGTGACGTCGAAAGTCCTCCAACGCTGCCAGTTGTATCTTCATCCGAATACAATGAATTCGGTACTTCGGGAGGAAAATCGTTTACACGCACTTGGTTCACTTTTCCCTGCCTTCCCGCTTTACTGCCATTTTCCGCCTCCTCCATGCCTTCTTCTACCTGCGTTTCTTCGAGTTCGCCCGTTAGTGGGTTGATTAGAAGTTGTGCCTTCCACCGTCGTTCCCGCGCTTGCACATCGTTCAGCAACGCTCCACTAGGTGCGCCTCCCATCGGCATGCCGGACAGTCCTGCCACTACGGTGCTATTGCCAGCTGCACCACCGCCAAGCAGTGTACCCGCAGCCGTGGCCGTTGCAATGTCGCCTGACTGTGAAAGTGCTCCTGCACCGAGCAGCGTATGATGGTGATGGGGATGCTGCTGCTCATCCATTAGATCCAGCTCCTCTAGATCTTCCAGCTTCGTGTCGAGAAACGCGCTACTGTCGAGATCGCTCGGTAGCAACGAGTCTAGGTCATTTTTCGCCAGATCGGGCAAATCCACCAGACAGTTGCCCAGCTCAAGCGGATCGGAACCAACATTCGCTGACGCAGCTGCGGTTGCTACGACGCCCTCGAGCGATTGCGCTTGTGGCTGCTGCTGTCCGAGCGCTGCAGTAGGCTTGTTCAGCTGCTGCTGAGTGAGATTGTACTGCATCTGAAAGCGTGCAAACTCCTGGTAGCCCGATTTGGTAGCCGAATCCATCGGCAGCGTTGGCCATCGTTGTGCATAACCAACCGACTGATGGTTCGGTTGCAGCAGTTGCTGCTGCTGAGGTGGAACTGGAGGCATTGGATTTGGCTGTCGAAACGGCAGCTGTTGCTGCTGTTGTGCCAGTTGCTGCTGCTGCTGCTGAATCGGAAAACGATTCGGTTGCTGGGAATGTTGTGGTTGCTGCTGCTGCTGCTGCATTTGCAGTTGATCCTGCAGCTGGAACGCTGCAGGTGTTGGAGATTGGGGCGGTCGCATTCCCTGAGGATGACTATGCGACGGTCCCATCACAGGTGCTCGATTGTTAGTGGGTAACACAACACCGCCAGTGAGTTGCTGCTGCTGGTGTGGTGCCCGTACGACTTGACCCAACCCCACTGCAAGACCTCCTCCTCCTCCTGCTACTCCGCTCGTAGATGGACCCGCCACGAGACTGTATCGTTGCAGCTTTATCGTGTTCAGGGTGGAGGTGGTGTTGCTGCTACTGCTGCTGTTGCTATTTGAAGGCACTGACAATGGTGGAGTTACTAGAGAAGAAGGCGACACATTCAACGCACTCTGATTGTTACCGTTACTGTCACTACTGTTGTTCGCTGGTGTTACAGCTGGCGCTGCTGCTGTCATTGTAGTCATATTATTAATTCTATTCACACCACTACTAGCACTGAGCATTGTGCCCGACACCGTTGTGGGCGCAGTACCACGCAATGGACTATTACTATTCACTAAGGTCAGCTGCTGCCGATGCTGCTGAGCAACGGCAGAAACTGACGTCGCTCTAGCGGAAACCATGGATGTGGCCGCCATCGACGGCGCTCCGCCAATCACTGGTTGATGTACTAGATGTTGCTGCTGCTGCTGCTGATTTACACTCGCCACTTGATGGTTCACAGTGCTACCACTCTTAAGGTTTCCGCCACCCATTACAACACTGTGCACACTCGGATCATTGTCACTCACGTTCGACACCGAACTGCCACCGATAACACTTTGCTGCGTCAACAATGCCTGTTGCGGCATGTTTGGAATGACTCCACCTTTCACCGCACCAACACCACCACCACCAACACCTCCAGTTCCGCTCGCTATCAGCAATTCCTGTTTCAGAATGGGTTGCCCTACTCCGCGCATTAGTTGCTGTTGTTGCTGCTGCTGCTGCTGTGGTGAAACGGTTTGCTGCGGGTTGCTGTTCTCATTTTGCAGCAAGTTCACTAGCAAAGGGCTGGACATGGCCACATTGTTGCCGGCAGTCGCTGTGGTCCCCACTGGAACGGGTATCGTACCGGACCCTACCACAGCCGGTGGTGCAACGAGACCGTCCTTTGCTACAGCGCTTCCGGCAGCTACCGCAGATTGATATGGTGGCGGTGGTTGTATTGGACCGGACGCTACAAATGGCCCGTTCGATGGTTTTGCCGTTAGTCCCACACCAGCAACAGCCGTTACTGGCACACCACCACTGCCACCCAATCCGAGCGTATTCTCGCGCCGCTGTATCACCCTTGCCTGGGTCATACTTTCGAAGGGATACTCGCAGGCATCGACCACATTTGGCACATGGGCGGGAACCTTACCGTCCATCGGGCAGATTGTGTTTGGTGACTTAAACAGAACGGCAGCAGGTCCGTTGCCTCCTCCTGCTCCTCCGCCACCACCGATGCCGGCACCGACCGCGTCCACCGGCAGTGGACCATTGCTGAGTGTTTTCGGTAGACTTGAGTGGACGATCTTGGAGGTACTGGGACCGGGATTACCATCCGCTGCATTGTGTTGCAGCAGCTGTTGTTGCTGTTGTAGTTGTAGATGGTGCTGTTGTTGCAGGTGGATAAGATGCTGTTGCTGTTGTGGTGGAGGTATTGGTTGGGCATAAACCCCTTGAGGCTGGTGCAATCCCGCAGGATGTGATTGGGTTTGGTGTTGCAAACCAGCTTGATGCTGTTGTTGCTGCTGCTGCTGGGACAGAACCCGTGTTAATTCTCCTAAACCACCGCTGCTACCGCTGCTGCTACTACCGGCTCCATCGCTCGCAGTGTTATCTACAACAATAGAAACAATGATTAGCAAACGAGGGACCTGTTTGGTGAAGTTTGCTTAGAAAAGCAAAAAAAAAATACCAACCTGTCCGCAAAACAATTTCCTGCTGGCCGGCTAACCGCAACGACAGTACCGTTTCACCTTCCAGCTGTACGGACAGGATGCCAAGGGCCCGCAGTGCGCTATTTCCTTCAGCAGCAAGCCGTCGCAACCGTACCGCCGCCTCCTTGGGTATTGATAAGGTAACACGCACACTGTTCCATGGTTCCACCTGCAACGCACCCAAAAAAAAACACAAACCGTGTTAGCTTTTGTCGAGATTCTTGGCCTACTCCGCTCTCAAAACAACACTTACCTTATCGACCGTAAGCTTGCCGGTGGTGTCCTGTTTTTCTTTTCCATCATCGTCTGGTTGTTTTTCTTCTACGAGCGTCGTTAGACTTTCCACCAAGCTTTCGAGCCGTGTCGGAAAGTCGGGATCATGCAAGTTGCCTTCGCATATAACAACCGCCTTTAGTGTGCTGCTATTGCTTTGATTTTCACTGCCACTAATGCTTTTGCTGCTACTGCTGCCGCTGGTGCAGCTTTTGTTCCGGTACCCTTCGTTTCCGGCATTTCTACGCCTGCTACTATTACTATTACTGTTTGTCCGTTTCTGTTGATCACCGTCACTATCGGCCGCCATTCTGTAGCAATTGTAAAAGAACGCACAACTTCAAATAAGCATCATCCGTTTTTGGTACATTTTTTGTAACAAGTAGTGCAAATTTTAATAAATTTCCCCCCGTGATAGGATATTTACAGCCATGCATTTACGTTTGTCCATGGAGTACGTGTGTATATGTGTGTGTCAATGAGAATTGTTACCGCTATCGCACGAAAAGCGATACGCCGGAACGAAGAAGACGGTTGCCTTGATTATTTAAACACGAAACTTCATTGCTGACCCTACGACCTTTAACATTTTCTGAACTTTTGATATAGGTACTCTGCACCACATTTGCTTACAACATCTCTTCCTATGCTAGAATCGATGCTTGCTTATATAAGGATGATCAGTCAGCTCGGTACGACAAAAACTGACAAATAATCTTTTTACGCACTTTTATTATACAAGCATCCGCTCGAAATTAACCGTCATCATGCCGGTGGGCCGGAAGAACCGAAACCGGCACCAACCTGTTGCACCATTGATTGTATCAGTACTATGTGTCGTTCAATAATATGGGCGGTTGTGGAATGGGACGGCTTCGGAACAGTGCCGGCGGTTTGATTGCTCTAATAGGCAACATGCTTGGATTATTTGTTCAAATTTTCTAAATAAATATACAATCTTCTCCTTAATTTTACCTACATTTCTGATAATGTAAAATGAACATACAATTATCATCAAAACAATTGATACCATTGATCGTAAACAAATCGTAATTATGGTGTTACTTTTTTATGTCATACCATCAGCGACTCAATTACACGCGGGATTTAGAAATGCTCACCCGTAGTCTATTCGCTCACTCTGATCTCTCGTCAATCGTGCCTTCCTGCTCTACGTGCTTATGTTTCTCTCTTATCAAAAGATAGGCGTGCGCGCATACTATGCCGTCAAGGGAAACATACGAGACGAGTGTTTTGCAATTGGTTTTTGTAAAGGCGGGAACTGTTGTCATGTTTCAGTACGCGTTCATTACATTGCTGGGTTTCGAAAAATCTTTTAAAAAGGATATGTTAAGCCTTCAAGAATGCTATGCAAAATTATGTATGCTTTTTAAACTCCAATAAATCCACCACTACGTAAACCAAATTTGACGTTTCTCTCGCAAACCGGTCTCAAGGGGAGCACCAGGTATAGTGTGCGCGTCCACCACCTCTCATAGGCAGCAGAAGAAATGTAGAAAACTCCTTTGCTGCCTCGGTGGCGCTCCTTCGATATCACGCATATCTTGGCTCCTTTGCCATGGCTAACTCAGCATGAAACATAGATACAATAGTGTTGGTGGCACAATGTCATGTTACCTGTCGGGGGCACTAACACGACATATGTACGCATAACAAAACAAGAGAGAAAGGCGCAGAGAGAGAGAGAGGAAGAATTAAATAAACTAGACATGTGTTTGTAAGCCGTGTATGTGTGCGCAAGAAAGAGAGAAGCACATCATTTGGGAAAAAGGGTATAATATCATAAGGACGATGATAAACCATCGTATATTATAGCAGAAAATATAATTATTCCTCATTGAGAGCTTATTTCTATTAAACATTACTATGTTCTTTGTTTGTTTGGTTGATTTTTTCATCATTTTAATGATGGTACCGAAAGTGTTGCCCTGAAATTGCTTCTCGACTTGACGACCCACCTCGGCATCACAATTATGTAACCTAGAATCATGAATCGTTACACATTTTATGTTTACAAATCATTACAGCTTTGTTATTCTTTTCCAATCGCTCGAAATGTGTTGTTTCGTGTAGTGCTATTTTCCCTAAACGCATACATTCTGTTGAACAAGAATCCAACAAACTCAAACCAGACTAAAAGTGTGAGCAGCAGCCATTTTGATTTTAAACTATGACAGGAAAGGAAAATGTATTCCTTTCATCTACGAGTGACTGAGACGGAACGCATTTTTTCACACAACATCATCTACACACATACGCGCGCTCAGTCCAACCTGCTGTGAAACTGAAGGCCAACAAATTTGCGCTCCTTCTCTCTTTCTCGTACGTACTCGAACCATCTCTTTTACTCAACTATCCAGCCAGGTCAATTCGACCGCACGAATCTCTTTTTCCCTCTCGCTACATTTCAACGCACGCACACACACATACTGCCCTTACACGCTTTAACCCACACGCACGCACACATCCCCAACATGCACAACACATATGCACGAACGGTGCAAAACCGCTCCATAATCAGTGCTGGAAGATTTCCTGTTTTTCAAGTTATTCCGTGGGTTTGTTGCGTTTCCCGGAAACGGGACTTTTGATATAAAATTATCTTCGCTTCTTCTTCTTCGGCTTGGCTGTGCCTCTCGTCACCGTACGTGGATGCGAAGAAGAAAAACACAAGCTTCACGGAACGCTACTCAAACGCATTTTCCTGTGCCTTTTCAGAAATGGTTTTTTTTTACACAACACACATGCAAACGGCAACGCACACCAGCTCCATACGCGCACAACGCACACACACTGAATGAACACTGTTTTTTGGTAAAGAAAAGCGTTGTGTCGCAGATTGATTTCGTCGTTTGCTCAAATGTAAATCATACTTGGATTTTCACCCATTTTCGCTTCACGATGTTTATGTGTGGGATCGAAATTTTCCTTCGGTATGTGACTAGGTATACCGTATGTTTTGAGTAGCAGCAAAACCAACAATTTCTCATCTTAATATGTAGGAGTGTGTATGCAGCAAACCCTGATGAACAATGGTCTCTCGTTTCCTCCCGCTTACTTACGCACTACATCCCACCCTCACACACACATACAGTTGAATGGAAATCAACTCATTTCAGTTACAAGAAATGATGCTCACACAGTCGTGTACACAAATGCTTTGATCGGGAAACTGCATTTTCTTCAACACCGTCCATAACCGCACTTAGGAATTGGAATTTTGGCACAACGATATGCTCAGGAATCAGTTTCGCATTGTTTGACAACGTTGATTTGCTTCCCATTCGCGTTTCACGCGACACGCACGCAAAGGCAAGCACGCACGACTCTATAGCAATGTGGGTAACTTTGAGCAAGAACCGCATCCACGCACCGATCCACCGCGCCACCAACACACACACACACACGTGCACGCATACACCCTCCGTACACTCTGCTGTACTATAAACATCGTCGTCGAAGAGGACGGCAACTACAACTACACGCACACATGCCAAATCAAATCAACAAAACACACACACACACACCACGCATACGCTTGATATACACTTGATGGGGCACACCAACGAAGAGCTCCAGTGCACAAACTCACGCACAATTCATCAAACTGTGAGACAGAGAAGAAACAACCAGCGAAAGAGAGAGAGGGACGGTCACGACACGAAACACGAAAAAGAACTCCAGCACTTCTTCTTCTAGCTTTTAATTCCAGGGCGCTCTCGGTTTCCGTTTTTCGAGGTTTAGCGCTGATGAAAATACCACAAACCGAAAGTGGAGGTAGTATCCGGGTTTGCATAGATCCAGGCGGGGAAGGGTATTTTCCACCACAAGCGCACACCATGAATTGCTGGAAGGTTAAATTTCCATCGAATCGTTCGATTTTTTCTTCTCTTCTTCACTGTCAACTACTTCACCACCACTACCACACCGTTCACAATCATCCTCATTGACACCAGCACCTCAAACACAACCGTTTATCGAATAAAACTTTTTAGCAGCGAACCTTACACGTACGACATGAATTTCGAAACACTTTACATCGGGAATCACCCACTGGTTCCCTCGCGGAAGAACAAAAAGGTGGACACCCCCTTGAACGCTAAACGGGGACGGAAGTTGTCCCGCTTTTCTACCGACGGGGAAGTTTTTCAAACACACACACATATACGCTACACATAAGCAGCAGAACAACATGCTAAAGGTAGAAATCCGCACATTCCGTGCCCACTACAAATGGAAGGAAAACCCACAGCATAAACCGACCGAGGCATTTTCGATGGCCCCCCGACGGTGTCGTACACTACACACTTTCTTACCCATTTGAGCCTTGCTCAGCCGAGAAGCCGAGGGTGACACACTTTTTGCGACGACAAATATCCACTTTACACGCTCAGTTGCCGCCAAACAATAACGAAAACACGATCGCCAGATGCCAAATAAACATAGTTCACTAGTTTACGGGCTGCACTGTACGTGGAAAGTTTGCATTTAGCGAAAATTCAGTACGTTTGTTACAATCGAACAATAACAACGACCGCCATTTGCATTTTTTCCCATTTTCTTTCTCTTGTATTTTACTGGGTAGAGCGAGAGTGCAACAGTGCTCGGAGCGTGGTGGAGCAAGCGAGATCACAACACACACCGAGGGCGAAATCGAAATTAAGGGCGAAAAATGGGGTGCGAATTTGTGCCCTTTTTGATTTTCGAACACTTCCGAAAATATATTTCCATCGTTTCCCATTTACCCTTGGAGGATCGTTTGAGTTCAAATAGATCTACAAAAAATCACGCTTTAAAGCAAAAACATAAATCCATTCATATTCATAAACTGTGTGGTTTTTAATCTGTATTACGATTCGTATAACAATTTCCGTCACAGGATTGCAGCGAAAAATGCTTGTCATTTTGACGTTTTCCTGTTGGCAACAAATTGTTCTTGCCCTTCTACACGTAGCGGACTTGATCGAGCATACCTGAAATAAAATGTGCTACATAAATGTACTTCTTTCTGGAACATCAAACTGCTGTAAACCGTGCATGCCTTCTTAAACTTATTGTTGTCCTGTAGCCGGATAGTTAATCCTATCTATAAGGGAACGGTTCATGCTGGATCTGGTACCGGTCGTATGCGAAAGACCGGCGCCGTTTCCAATTATAAAACCGACCTTTTTTGCTTATTGCGGCTTATACATATTTTCCTGGAAATCCGTTTTCATGTTACCATTTAAAATTTACCCTTTCTGTATTATAATTAACATCATTCTTACAAGTTGGGCTCTTGTGCTATCGCTGCTCCATGTCCCCTTGCAAATATTTTCCCAGCTTGCTAAACTCACTTCCGAGGCGTACGTTTGCTATGTTTTAACACTTGCGGTGTTTCCGGTACAGTAAACTTTGGCACCTCATGGCGTATCACCTGCTGAGGTTGAACGATAGGCATTGGCGATGCTTTAAAGTGACGCTGGTTCATCGCATACGCATCCTTTTCAGCTTTCAGCGCGCACCGCTTATTCTCATAGATGCGTGCGTACTCGTAATTCCTTTCGAATACGTTCATCGTTTGGCCTTGCTGACGCTCCTTGTTTCGTTGTACAGCGTTTGTTTTCGATTCCACTCCACGGTTTTCCTGATCGCTGTATTTCGTAGTACCTCCAATCGATTCATCCGAGTAAAGATGGAATATACGATCTAAAATCGATATCAACTCAAGGCTAGTAACATTTCCTTGCTTGAAGCAGAATGTTTATATTACCTTTGTCTGCCATTATCTGTAATACCTTGTATCTTTAATATTATACGACTTTTTCGGAGCTTGTTTTTCCACAACACAATCGAAGCCACAGATACGTTATTTTTCAATTGAAATGGCAGCTGGCGATGGTTGACAACTGGCTGACAACAAAGTGCCTACTGATTACCTTCTCGTATAACATAACCCAAACAACAAATTTCCCAAGGAATACCAATGAGTTTTTCTTGGAAATCCATGTTTATAAAATTGATACTTCATGATAATATTTGTGTTTTTATTGCATTCATACCGATTTGTGTTCACGCAGTGCTATTTTCATCAAATTAAGTTTTACAATATGTCTAGGTGCGTGAAGGAACCCGTAACCTTAGTGCGTTAAGAAGATGGTGAAAAAGGCGCGTGCGTGTTTGTTTTTGATCCGTTGATCAACAACAGGCTTAAGTCGTGAAATGGCAGACTCGTCAGCTAACGTGGGGGAAATATATCTTTGCTTGCGCGAAATAGAAGACAGGCAAAATAAAAACAGTCGCTCCTGTGGTGTGGACGAATTGCGCAACTTAAACTATCTGCTGTACAGAGAAACGCTCGAAATGTTTGTATAAGGAAACAGTCTCCGCTGAGCTGTGCCTGTTGTTGGATGGTTGTAACATCTTTTTCTTTGCAGAGATGACGAAAAACTCTCGGCACATGTGCTGCAGGAAGGCTTACACAAGTACCAAGATCTAATCATTGACCCCGAGGGTGTCAACAATTATTGTGACGATGTAATCGAACTTCTCAACACCCAAGGTCCCGAGCTGTTCGACGATGACGATGAACTAACGGACATCGCACTGGATGATCCTCTTTCTTATCTAACAAGCGAGGACAACGATTGTCACGGGCAATACGAAAACTGTTCGAAGGACGAGTTGTCCACGACCATACTTGCAAAAATTCTTAACAATTGCGAACGAAGTGGAGATCCACGACAATCCGCAGACAATCGAGAGAACAGCAAGCTAACATCGTCGGCAAATGGAAGTCCGAATATTTTTTCCGATTCAGAGGACATTTCACGGCCACCATTTACTAAAAACGCTAACCCAACGTTCACTCCAAAAATTGCCGTTTCCAAAGCATCTTCCAAATTGGGCTCAACATTAGCTTCGACTGCAGATAATGTGCCCAAACCTCCTGTCCATCGTGATGGTGAAAATGGAGGTTTCAGTGGTGCTTTTCGCACGGCAAAAGATGAGCTGCACATACAAAACTTGAAGGTGAGTTGTAACCAGTTATGTTTTCAAGCAACATATAATTTGCCTCTTTCCTAATAATTTCGTAGAAGTATGGCGCAACGAATATTTCCGGGAAAACACCGCTATTTTCCTACGGCCGTAAAACACTCGGTGGTCGACGAACGCTGGGCAGTAAGTTCGTTTGTCCTGTGCGATCTGGTGATGATGATCGATCGAAAAACAAACAACACAATAGTTCCGAAGAAGGCAACGCGTTTGAAGGTCAGGACAACAGTAGCAACGACGATAGTCAGGAGGACGAAATCGATGAGCGTTTGAAGAACATTGATCCGAAGATGGTGGAACTGATTCGGAGCGAAATTATGGACCGCTTTCAACCTCTTTCCTGGGACGACATTGCCGGATTAGAGTACGCGAAAACCATCATCAAGGAAGCGGTCGTGTGGCCGATTCTGCGACCCGATATTTTTACCGGTTTGCGTAAACCTCCCCGCGGTATACTGCTGTTTGGTCCACCCGGTACCGGCAAAACGCTGATCGGTAAGTGCATCGCATCGCAATCGAAATCAACGTTTTTTAGCATCAGTGCCTCATCGCTGACTTCCAAATGGATCGGTGACGGGGAGAAGATGGTTCGGGCACTGTTCGCGGTAGCAGTCGTACACCAACCGGCTGTTGTGTTTATAGACGAGATTGATTCTCTGCTCTGCCAACGGTCCGACACGGAACATGAAAGTTCACGTCGTTTAAAGACGGAATTTTTGGTTCAGTTGGACGGTGCGGCAACGGCGGAAGACGAGAGAATTTTAATTGTCGGTGCAACAAATCGACCCCAAGAGCTGGATGAAGCCGCACGCCGACGGTTGGTGAAGAGATTGTACATTCCGCTACCCGAACGACTGGCTCGCATTCAGATTTTGACCCGATTGCTGGAGCGAGAACGCAACAGCTTGGAGGTGGAGGAAATTGCACGTATCGGCGATCTTACGGAAGGGTTCTCGGGCGCTGACATGAAGGTGCTGTGCCACGAAGCTTCCATGGGACCGATCCGATCCATACCGTTCGAACAGCTGGGAAATATTGCGAAGGATCAAGTTCGAGCGATATGTTATGAAGATTTCCGCCTAGCAATGACCAAGGTGAAGGCAAGCGTTTCACCGGACGACCTGCAGCAGTACGTTGCTTGGGATCGAACCTATGGTGCAGGAGCAACTTAAGGTTAAACAGCTGTTACTAACCAGCCAGCAATGGTAGATCGCGAAACGATGAAAAACAGCGCCAATAAAGCCATATACCTCTGACATTGGATCGCTTTGAGCACAATTTAGCTGGTTGTATATCAAACAGGGAATATCACTCTACTTACACGGAGAGCAGAAACCTTTCTCACTAACATTTGGATTAACCGGAATTTATTTTACTGTACGATTTCCATTGGTTTCTAGAATGCAATCATGCACCTTGATTCCAGTGGCTCATACATTGTTTTCTCTCTCATTATCTCTCTCTCTCTCTCTTCCTCTTCTCTGTTACTAAATAGCGCTTCGCGTAGGAGCCATATCTAATTTTTGACCGACTGCAGCAGACCGGCATCCTTCATGCGCTGGAAAGCCTTGTTCGCATCGTAGGTCCTGAAAGGTGTAAAGAAGTAACAATGTTACCCAAATTTACAACTGGGGCTACTTCCATAGCGCACTCACTTGTAGAACTCGGCGTAATCGCGAACCTTGGGGTCGTTGTGCATCACTTTCATCGCAACGACAGCAATGGTGCACAGGACGCCGGACACGATCAGGTTGCGCTTGATGGTGGCATTGTGGAGACCACGCAGCACCGGTTTCGGAATTCTAGCAGCGACTTCAGACATCTACAACAAGAGAAACAACATACCGAGTTTTTATTACGTAATTTTAGCGCACCATCTACACCCGTTCGTTTGATGTTCATGCACGCCGACCAGCTAAACTGGTAGCACTCGAGTTCTCTACCATTTTCAGGTGTGGGATAGGCGCACATGAAATGCATTCGGGTTAAATAATCCGGATTTTACCTTGGTCGGGTGTGTTCTGTTTTTCGCAGCACCAAATCTTAGTTCCGCAAAACCAAAGCAGTGTGAAAAAAGACAAATTTGACAGCCAAAGTATACTCGATGTAGATATAAACGCGTGTACAGCTGACAGGATGAAGAGGAAAAAAAACGATAAGATAGAAGAAGGGGGGTGTGTTTTTAAATTGGCGAGAAAGTATACTTAATCAAGCAATAAAACCGTTACAAATAAATTACTATTTTGCTGTTGAATCAATCATAGCGATTGGAGCAAAATGATACGAGTTGAATAAATAACAGCTTTGGTTGCGTTTCGATCCTTTGCCCAAAGCTCATACAAAAAGGAAAGCGTAAATGAAGGTAATGCTAGACGTCTCAAAAAACCGTTAAAACGAACTAAATATACATTTTATTACCTTGAAATGGCATTCACTACACCTCCTTTCTTTTCCCATTAGAATCAGAAATCATTACCCAATAGTCCTGGATCTCGGTGGAATAGTACAGGTAGCACCGGGTAGTATAAACAACATATTCCTTGCAAGCCAAATAGATCAACAGTTGACCGTTAATACCCGTCTCGATTGTATTTCACTACCCTTAACAGATGGTAACAGCATTTATAATTACGATGATATGGAAAAACAAAGCATTTAGCATGTCTATCTCGTTTACGGGTCAACATTAGTGAGGGGATCGATTGGCAACGTGTCAGGTTGCATGGGGGAACGGAATGTTTTCTAGTTCCTTTCAACGCGTAACGACTACGACACAACTACGGGTACACTTATGTTGCCAGTTGTTGTTGAGCGCACAATCTTCGTAGTACCTGTGCGTCCACGTACGGACATTCGTGTGCGTTTGGGTAAAATTAATGGTGAGTTGAAATGTGTATATAAATCATGGCCAGATCCTCCATTGCGTTAATTACCGTTTATCCTTCTTTCTGTGTAGTCCAGATTGTGCGAGTTGCGGAACGTGTCCATTACGAAGCGGTGCTGTCCTGTCCTGTACTTGTGGAAAGTGGTTAATTTGTTGCATATATCTTAAGCACCTTCTGAACTAAAAACAACTAAAGGTAAGCACAACATTACATTCCACTATTATAATGTGTTTGTTAGGTTTAGATAGTATTAACTGTGAACCGTTCTTGTTTCGTGTTTGGTGGATGTCTCTTGAGCGTATTTGGCACTGCTATGATGTTTGTATGAAGTAGTACGAATACGTACGGGAGACATCTGCAAACGAAGTTCTGGATGCAGGATGATCGGTATTGAAAGATCATTGTCAAATCATTTAACTCAAACGCCATCAGGAAAGGTTGGGAATCGTTTCGGAACATGCTACTTTTCCGTACCATAGAATGTATGGTTGTAGTACGGATAAGTAACACACTTCGAGGCCATTAACACACATTTCAATGGCGAATAGCTACCCTATCTGTACACGATCAGAAGCATGCAAAGTGTTCTTTACATCCGCATTCGCAGACGTCGTGTTTCCGCTTGCAAAATGATCTGCTGTTACTGCAGAAAAGTTGCCCTTGCTGTGTCAAATGTGCGATTTAATGTTAAAAGCCAGTAGCATAACCTATTTTTGACCCAGAAACATTTTGTTTTATCGTTCTCCATTTCCAGCCATGACGGACTTTGACGCTGCATCTGCGCTGCTAATGCTGAGCTCAGGCTTTCAACAGTACAAAAACGAGAACAACAATATTCACACGTTGCTGAAAACGACTGCCTCATCCACACCCAGCTCGACATGTTCGTCTCCACCAAAGAAACGAGAAAGAAAAAATGAATCTCCCAAACAACGAATTCTACAGCCAACGCTACGTATAGCTTCCGTTCATGCGAATTACAAACAGCAGGAACTGCTCGATCGGCTATCGGAACCAATGAGACTGTCCGTTTCGCCACCATCCATCCTGGAACCGCTGCCGAAGAAGAGAAACAGCCGCATGATGCAAATGCGAATGGATTCATCTTCGCCGGAAATGGAAAATTGGGATAACCGAAGTATCCTGTCTCCGACGCTGGAATTGCATCAGGAAATAACGGCCAAAGGCAACGGTTCAATGCTGTACACTAGCCCGGGTATGAACGGGTTTGCTATGCTGCTAAAATCACAAAACAACCAATACACCAGCTCTCCGAAACCTCCCTCCGTGGTGACTACATTCATGGAAGATAACCGCAAAAAACGGTTTCTAGACAATCCGATAGCAGAGGAAGGCGCTAGTGCGATCGTCGTAGCTGCAGACAAACCAGCACGTTCACCATCCGATTCGGGTGTATCGTCCATTCTCGACGAAATCCAGCAACCGAATTTGGTGCTGCAGCGATGGA
This sequence comes from Anopheles funestus, assembly GCF_943734845.2. Lineage (NCBI taxonomy): Eukaryota > Metazoa > Arthropoda > Insecta > Diptera > Culicidae > Anopheles > Anopheles funestus. The sequence continues at coordinate 93,205,472 of NC_064598.1, read as the reverse complement.
ACAAAGAGATGGAAGCTTTGGACAGCAGTATACCTGCAAGCGTGCAGATGGAGTTGGAAAAAATCAACGAAATATCAGCATACAACAAGGAAATCTTTACCAAGGCCAAGATGACCAACTTCTCACTAGAAATGAGTAAGTAAGCCGTTGTTTTTCGCACCCGCACATTAACTTACCACCATTTAACGCTTGATTTTCGTATCCTTCCTTCCGTAGCGTTTCATCCCGCAAAATCTAGGATGCGCAAGAAGTGTACCAACGAGGTCGATAATCAGGATCGCATCAGAAACAATGAAGCGTCGCGTCGATCGCGCCACAAGAAGAAGCTGATCACACACTTGATGAACATCAGTCTGGAGTTCGATCGGATGGAAAATCGGCACCTGTACATGGAGGAACGTAGATTGGAAGATTTCATTTTAGAGCTGGAAGAGAAAGCACTGAGTTGCGGAATCGATGCGCAGATCGTGAAAAATTTGCGATCCTCGTGCGGATTTCAATGAGTGGATGATGGTGCGCTAACGAAGGGTTCAGAATCCTGATATGCATGTACTACTTAGGCAAAGAAGGAAAACAGGACGAAACACAACGGCCAACCCCGCCTTTTCGAGTTTGCATGTTTCCAGTGTGGGGTTGTATTTATTGTTTTTAGATGTATTTGTCATGTTTTTAGCATAACGTTCAATTTTGTAGCGTTCCTATCTTTTAACACTATACAAAAACGAAAATAAATGTATAAACGAAACTGTAAGCAGAGTTGTTTTTGAGTAGAAGAATTGGGTTGATGGATCTCTCAGTTGTCGATCTTTGGTATGAAGAGATTCTTTAATTTATCAACACATCTTAAGCAAAACATATAACAGCAAACAACGCGCACACGCGTTCATTTTTCATTGACCATAATTGCAAAGCTTTTCCATCATTTTGTAGAAACAGTAACGCGCATCATAATCCATGTCGTACCAAAAATTAACCGCAATACATTTGTGGCTTTGTCGTACGTGATGATACCACAGGCTTGGCAGATACAGCAGATCACCTGCATTCAACCGAATTTCGTAGGTGGTAGCATCGGCATAACATGGAAATCGTTCCAGATCTGGCACCAGTGGATCAACGCTAACCCACTCGATGAGCCGTGGTTTACCTATTTCTATAAGCAGTACACAAAACCAAATAGTTATGGCTTGCATGTTTCCAATATTGAGGTTTTCCATTACAACTTACCATCAAGAATAGGTTCGATCACTATTTTGTCGTCATTTTCTTGCATGTAAATGCCCATCGGATAATGACGCCGAGGTACATTGTGCAGATCGATCGGAGGAATCAGAATGAAGTCCTTGTATCCCGAAATCACGCAGTAAATATTCTCGTACGGATCCTTATGCACTGCACGGACAAAGGCAAAGATGTTCAGATGAGCTGTGGCTTCATTAGCACACGACGGTAATACTCACTGGATGTGATAGCCCTTTCGTCACCCATCCAGAAATTAATGGCATCCGGTTTTTTGTTGAATGCTTCGGATGCAAAATCCAGACTCCCTTCATTAACGTCCATCCACAGCTCTTCGAAATCTTCGGTAAGATTTGAATTCTGGCGCTGTATGTAAGGTACGGCATCAGGGCTAAGCATGGAAAGTATGTAAAGTAAGAATGTCACAAAAATATGTATGAACCGTTTTACTCACGTTTTATGATCCAGAGCGTCCAAGAATTCCTCCATGCACATGCTCTCCTCTAGTGGAAGGACGAAATATTCTTCCTCCTCGTGAAAAGCCAAACCGTCGGCATATCCGTTGGGTGTGATCGCTACAGTTACCTCCTTGCCGGGAAGCGTTTCTCTGCAGAACTTACAAAGGGTAAGAGATTGTTCGATCTTGGGTTATTTTAAGCCATTCACGGGAAAAACAATTCACACTTGCATCGAACTACACTAAAGGGTGAATCCATACTGCTGTGTGTGCAGTGTGACAAAGTGATGTATTAGCTATACAAATTACAAAAGATGATTTTTACGTGCTTTAACAGGTGCACATCGGTGCATGGCCATCATAATTTTATCATTCCTCCAACAGGTAGCAAATGTGCGCACAGGCAGGAAGGCGTTCCTGGTAATAATTTCATGCTGCACAGCTGTGAAGGTTGTACTGCCCAGTCAATGAAAGGTGAGATGATCGTCCAATTAAACTTTCCTCTCGCGATGACTGTATTTGGCCGTGGTTCAAAAATGCAACAGCGGCTCATATAGGTTGCCAACATCGAGATATGACATACGAGGGAACATCACACAAGCAGCGGCCACATTATACACTCGCAAAAAAAAACGATGCGTACACTACTTCGTCCAGCCGAAGGCCACATACGGTTTATGCTACTAACCGAAAGTATTTCGAATTCCATTTCTCCACCGCTGGCCAATCGTTTATCGCTTCACGCATTATCAGGGGAAGATTTTTCGCTACATTATCACGTACAAACTCCAGCGAGCTGGGGATACCGAATGTTTCCGGTATGCTGGCAGGCAGGAACAAATCTGGCGGTAAGGAATCGGAAGCGTTAATGATGACGAGCCATTGAGAGGAATCACTAAACGTACCTTTGGCTTCGTTGGTAAGAACTTGGAAAGCATCTCGCAGGAACGAATTATTCATGCTTTGCAAGTGAAAAAGTGTGGCACGATTAAAAGAAAAATACTGTCCCGCCAGGCACCTTTCTGCGTTCTGTTTGTATAGATTGCGCGCGGCTGTAGCATATGTGATAGTTGTCAAACGAAGGGTTTGTTTATATGAAGCTCTGTACAAACTCTGCCATCTACGGCAGAAGGTGCAAATGCGTAAAACATGTGTTTTATTTAAAAATACTTCAACCATAAATCCAGTTTGGAGTTCCTACATTTTAATCGATGATAATGAGTCGTCTTTCTAGAGGAAAACCTGCTCTCCTGCAACCAAATACAAAAGACTTCAATCTCATCTGTCAAAATGGTTAACGCCAACCCTCTGTCATGCTGTTCGTGATGTGGTAGCCTTGCAGCCAGTTGGATTTTGCACTGTTTTCATTCTTCGGACCGCAAAGGGGTGGAAAAAATCTTTGCTCCACGGATGGCTCGAATGGTCACCGTACATTTATTTCATCCCGGTACGCGATAGTGCCCCATACGTGCTTGTGTCCTGGTGGAGTTGGTCTTAAAAAGAAACTACACTTCCACTGCGATTGGTCGTCCTGCACTAGGGCACACTTTCTATTCGCTCACTTTGCTCTCTTTCGCAAAACGAAAAGAACCTTATCTCTAGTCAAAAGTGAATAGTAAATAAATGTACCAATAAAAAAGTGTACGCGAAACACACAAGAACACAAGAGTTTTTCACGAAACCAGCAATAATTAGTGATCTGTGATGTCAGGGAATGTTCGTTTGTTTACAATAGTAGTGTAAAACGGGTACGGCTACCGTCGACGATACTAATTAATACGCAAGTGGGAAAGTAAATATTGTGCCCGATAACGAAGTTGATGCAGGAGAACGCATGCAAGGATGCAAGCAAATGCAGTAGCAGTGCAAACGATCATAATCTATATCGGGCGTTTTAAAGCACGTATGACTGTATGTGTGAAAGTAGAAAACATAGTACATTTACTTGCCCTGTGAATGTGACACCTGGTTAAAGGGGTGAGAAGAAGGTCCACTATTTGCAATCCCACATCCCCCTCCACGTGCATTGTGTAAACAAATAGCCTTCTGTCCTAGCTAGAGGTTCGGGCCAGAACGTGGAGTGTGGTTTAAAAATGTTGCCGGGGCATGCTCATGTGATCACATCTTGAAGCGAATAGTGCGACAGCATCGACATCGAGTGCAGTTTCACTGGAGTTTTTAATAAATTTAATAAGTTTTCCGGTCCACATTTGGTTATTTTATTGCAATTCAATTGTGTGTCTATTGCATATAAGTGTGAGAGAAGATTGTTTTACTGAAAACCACTCTTCCAAAGTTTTTCAAAGGTAGGAAAATAAAAGTGATTTATCCTCTTTAGATAGAGGACAATTTAAAGCATGGAAAGTGGACATGGACATCAAATACAGCACACTTTAATACAGCTGGTCCATCAATTTAATCTCACCGATAATAAAGCTAGTTTTATTGTTCCAAAATTGATTTGATTCGCTGAGTATCGTATCGATCTCTCGCCTCCTACGATCTACGAACACCCCGAAAAGCACTTGATAAGGGATCATGACCGTGTACTTGCGTGTGCTGTTCATCATGTGCCCGCTGGTTTTTTTTGCTCTCTTTTTATTTTTGTGCCCAAATAAGCAGATAACGAACGAACAAACGGTGCGTGAGATGGTGGTACTCGATCGTACCGTACAATAAACAATTTATGACACCCCAACTTCAGCCGGGCTGGGTAGATATAGAGTCCGCAAAACGCTTCGAGTGTGACAATGGGTGGAAAAGATAAAAAAAAACACCCTCGTATCACCACCCTTGTCTAGAGAGTTTCCCGATGGTTGATATGAAACGCGAGCTGATTCATGGCCCGCCTTTGGCCCGGTTGATCGATGAATGAAGTCGTACGGTGCTGATTTTGGAAGATAACTGCTCGATGATGAAGTTCGTTTGGAAGCTATCGCTCTTAGATGAAATACTTGATGGAATATTTGTGCAAAAAAGAACTGACCGGAAAAAGAGGGTCGAGAAGAGGGTACCACATCGTTTGCCAGCAGTACAGATTTCTAATATCTTTTTTTCTCATTTCCCACCCCAAACCCCTCTGCTCTGCAGCATTTCCAACCGCGTTCACTCCGCAACCGCAACGACGTTAATGCGTCCTGGTGACGCTTTTTAATTACACACCCCGTGGAAAAGCGACAAGCGAAAGATGGGCAACTCAAGTACAAAGCTGGCAGAAAAATGTTCCCTGCTGGCCAAGAGTGAAGTACCGGTGGTGGCAAGCTCCTTTAAGCTAGTCAGCAAAAACTCGGAACGCATCAAGGAAGATGATCTCATGGTTCGTATTCTAGTGTGCTGCACTTTTATTTATTTTATATTTCCGTACGCTTTTGCTTTGCTTTTTACCCCCCCTTTACGCTGTCCCGGTCATCGTTGCGTTACTAAATTAACTGGCTTCGTTCCATTTTGCTGACCCTGTTTTTTGTTTTTATTTGTGTGTTTCCTTTGGCAGAAATTCTGGGGCTCACAGATGGATCCGCGGTTGGCACAATATATTACCAACTTCCTGTTCGGTCCGCTCGGTGCCCGTTCACCGGTGGTTGAATTCCAGCGGTTTGCGGAACTGTACGTCTACTGCGTTCGTGGCACCATCGACGAACGCATCAATGTGCTGCTGTGCAGTCTCGGACAGCAACCCGAATCGGAATCGACCGAAATTGCTTATCCGCTTATCAAAGAGGTAAGCAGCGCCCGAGCACCGTTGGTGGTGAATTGAATCGATTTTGTTATCAACTATCAGCATGGTGTATGGAAATGAACCTTTCAATTCATTGGTGGTTTTATGATTTCATGCACGTGTACCGTGGAGTAGTACGTGGAGGCGGTCGTCAGCAGCTATATGAGAGCGATTCGCCTCGAAGGTGGGCCACAGTACAAATCGTGGGAGTCGCGAGGTTTCCGCATCGTTAAGGACTGCATACAGAAGCTGGCCGAAAGCTTAGCGTACGATGTGGTGCAGCAGGGCACACAGAAGGTTACCCGGGCCGATGCGGAACGATGGTAAGTGGAATATGATTGGTTGCAGTGGACGTGTTGCGCATTGGGACATGTTTTTTTTTGTCGAAGCCAAGGAAGGAAAAGATAGAAAGATGTGATGCATTTTTAAGTAGACTAAAGATTTCTTTGGTGGTTGGAAATGAAATTCGAATTAATTTTTATGTTTGAACATACGCTTATCAATTTATTAGATTTTGTAAAATAAAAAAAATCATGGGAAGAATTATAAAAAGGAAATGATTTTGCATATTTAGTGTGTGTGATATTTTGCTTTGATCTCTCAACAAGCAGTGTTTTTTTTCGGTAGGGACACACATTAGCAAATCAATACACGGTATGCTTGTTTGCGTATTCGTACCTGTTAGTCCCTTCGTAGCTCCCAGGAGACCAAAATGCTCTAGCGATAGCAGGAAAAGAAAACCCCCGCAAACCTTGGCCGTTAGTTGAAACCGAAACGAACATGTATTATCAATTGGCAGGTTACATAAAAACCCAACCTTCCTGAAGATGCTGGAACACGTGTTTTCCCACCTGTACCATTATCGCAACGTGAAGAACACGTCGGAGACGGATGGCAATGCGCGCAAAAGTATCATCCCGCAGGAGGCGCTCCAATCGATGCTGCCATACTGCGAGGGACTCCAGTACGTACCGGACTATCCGGCCTTTACCGATCTGTCGCAGATGCTGTTTATCAATTCCAACCTACCCGGAACCCAACAGAACAAATGGCGCTTTCTGTTTTCGTCGCAAATACATGGGGAAAGTTTTTCCACACTGCTAGGTAGATATTGGTCGATAGGTCTGTGTGCGACCTTTCGTTGAACTGATCGGTACATGTAATTGTCTCATTTGCAAAGGTCGCATTATGGATCAAGGATCGACGGTAGTGATTGTGGAGGATGCGAATGGTTACATCTTCGGTGGGTACGCAACGGACTCGTGGGCACTCAGTCCCAACTACGTTGGCAACGAAAACTCGTTTCTCTTTACGCTTCGGCCAAAGATGCGATGCTTTCCGAGTACCGGCTATAACGACCACTATCAGTATCTGAATCTTCATCAGCAAACGATGCCAAATGGGATGGTAAGTGGTTTTTGTGGGGGTGACAACACTTCTAAACTGTTTTTATCGTATGTTTCTTCACTTTTTATGTTTCCATCTCCGGGATCCAGGGTATGGGAGGACAGCACAGCTATTGGGGAATCTGGCTGGACAGTGAGTACGGGCTAGGCGAATGTTCCGAGTCCTGCACAACGTACAAAGGCTATTTTCAGCTGAGCGCTACCAAGAAATTTAACATCCGAAATGTCGAAGTTTGGGGCGTCGGTGATAAACCGGTGAAGGAAGATGAAGCGGTGCGTAATGATGGTGAAACACGTTTAATTGCTTGCTAATGTTTCTTTTATTTTTTTTTTCTTGTTGTTATGTATGCGCTCTGCAGGAGGATGAAAAGTCGGGCGCACGTTCGGTGCTGGATGGTAATGCGGACAGCAAGGCGATCCTGAAGATGAGCGGACGGGAGCAGTACTCGGACGGTTACCGGGAGGAGCCAAAGGATTAAGGTTTGCGAAAGCACGCCAGAAAGCAGAAGTGTTTCGTGCTGGGCCGATCGATGGAGATCAACTTGGTGGATGTAACGGATACATTCAATTTCAACTTTCTGTAAACGTGTGTTCGATCGTCGCGCTACGATCAATGTACTGGTTAGGTTTTACGGTGGGCGACAAGAAACAATCATATATGGGATCGCATACAACGGTCACCAGCTCTGGCTAATGCAACCCTGGTAGAACAGATGTGAAACATAATGTAGCAGTTTTTTAAGAATCAAAGTCTGAATAGTTTCCTCAAACGGGTTTTTATCATTGTAATTTTTGTTCTCCAATTTTACGATAAACTTCTTCATTTGCGAGAAGTGTTATTACTATTATTGCATCAGTATAACAGAGCAGAAGAACAAAACAAAAAAAAAACACCAATTTGCACCAAGAAACCATCCGTACACCAGCCGCACTACAATCACGAGACTCTTCATCTGGCGTGAAGGAGATATAAAGATAATCTTTACTGGTTTTTCGTTTTACGTCTCCATTCGCTGTATCCATCAGCGACAATGCTGCGTTTGATAAAAAGTAAACCAAAAAACAGAAAAACAAAACAAAACAATGCACAGAAATGAAGAAACTGTTTGCACAGCAAATTAAGCGCTGATATCATGTAGCAGTATCAAAGATACGCATTAGCTCTAAAGGAATAGGTCGATAGAACCGATCGGCAGGCATATGTATATTCGCAGACAGTTACACTAGTGGACTGGTAGCTGTACGAAACGAATTGGTAAGCGGAAACCGCTTAGTACGTTTGCAACATGATTTATGTTGCTATCTCTCTCACACATACACTTTCTACTTAACATAATGCAAGAAGCATAGAACAGTGAAAATTGATTGTAATCACACCCTCTACTTTAGCAACAGTACAGTAACCGAGAGTGCAGAGTTGTACAGAGTTGTAGAGCCAAACAGAGCAACACGAAAAGGTATTCATTAATAGTGCAAAATGTTTGTATGCGTTGTGGGAAACCGTTGTATGTAGTGTAGTGTCGATGATATTTATTTATGTATTTTTTTCCTCGCTATTGTTAAACAATGTGGAATTATCATGTGGAGCAGTTATGTTTGAAATTTGTGCCATATAGGCGATGCGGTATCGAATTAGGGTCATCAGTTTTCGAAGCAATGCAGTATGATGGAGCAAAAATTCAATGCGCTGGAGGTATCTAAATTAACTTCCGTTTCCATTTCCTGTGTGCATACAAAAAAAAACACCAAAACCCCAACAAAGTATCCCATAGTGGGAAAATCCGGTTTTTATGTATGCTGTGCGCTCGCTACCATTGTTGTCAGTCTCTTAGTGTGTGTGTATGTATGTATGTATGTGTGTTTTATGTAGCCACATTGTCTTCGTAGCTGGTTAGATGATGCACGGATTTGAATGAAATACGGGAAATACAAAAGCATGTGGATTAAATTCTAACTAAAGTGTGCGTATTTACTTACCCGCTGTGTTCGTTCGCTTTCGCGTGTTCCAGCTTGTAGCGATTGCACGATGCAACCGTATGGCGCGCTAAAAACCGCCGTTGTCCGAACCGTTTGCTACACTCCTTGCAAACCACGTGCCAGTTGTGGTGACTGGCGTCGCGCTGATGGTTGGTTAACTGATACGGGAACTGGAAGTTAAGGCCACAGGACGGTACGGGACACACGTTTAGCTGTTCGCCCCGATGCATGTACGCAAGGTGATATTTCAGCTCAGCAGGCCACCGGAATATATCTGGGCAAAGGGAACAACGATGTCTGCCGCCTACTGCAGTTTGGAATTTATTCCGTGTACGCTTACGTTTGAACGATGGCTTTGCTGGCTGGTGTTCGCTGGTGGCGAACGGGTTCCAAAACAAACGACAAAATTGGCCTGTTGAAGAACGGTTGTGGAGCAAATTATAAATGTTTTTCTTTTTTTTTAAGTGAATAAGACTCACCATCAAATTTTTTATTTTCTACCAACAAATCAGCGTTGTAACGTTGAGACAGCAGACTCCGAGGCATGATGATATGCGTGTGACAGCATACTTGAATAGAAGTAGCATAGGCTACTTTGAGGCGAAAAAGTAAATGGGGAACTGAAATTTTTTACTTGAAGATTCGACCTGAGATTCTTGGAAATCGTTTCCACTAGTTGAGAAATTCATTTGCCTCTTTTGAATAAATTTATTTTGAACGGAATTTGTTTCTATTTTTGCATGTATGATTTATATTAGTTCTGCTATTCTCCGACAGAGGGCGCTCACCATGAGCGCTAATGGGAGCAGCTTCGCTGTGGATATCGGCGTATCGTTACGATTTTACACGTACCGCTCACATTTTCCACACCAACAACTGTAGAGTGTACTGTGCGTATCCCTGCACTGCGCATGTCCAACCGTAGTGATAACCTGGAAAATTTCTACTTGCCTTTCGCACCAAGCTATGTGTGCGTGCAGTTGTACCAGTGACAGGGACAGATGTGCGTCCTCACCAGTAGGAAAAGCGCTAGGAAACACAGTAGTAATATATCCGAACCTACCACATCTCGGGAAGGTCAATCTGCTCCGCACACAGACGGTATCGGCAGCACCAGCAATTCGTGCAGTAAGAATTAATGTGTTTCGTCCTGTCGGGTGGAAAAGCACCTTCAGAGGGCAAATTCACACAAATCGTTATACAAATCCTGCTGAAATAGTTGGTGTCTCCATCCACTCCCCCTCCATCAATGGTGAAGTGAGTCAATCTTGGTGTCCCGTGTGGACAGCCTGTCATCTAGATTGTTTGTGGTGTAGACAATAGAAAAAAAAACCTTGTGTGATAAGCGAAAAAGCGGACACATTTAGAGTTTTCCCTAGTGAGAGGGCTTGTCTAGAGGGGTTTTTGCACAAGCAAATGAAAATACAAATCCATTCCATTCCATCCCCCTCATGACAGTGAGGATGGGTTGTGTATGTGTGTGTGTATGTGTGCTGATATAAAATATAAGGAAAAAAATTGGCAGGATCCTTCTGTGTGTGTGTGTGTCAGTTCCTTATTGCGGTTTGAGTCTCCCCAATCCGTGCGAGATGAGCTGTGAGCAGATCGAAAACTCGATGAGAATGAGATGAATGAGATGTAGTGAGCAGAAAGTGAACGCAAGACGTTTGAATGTGTTGGTGCGGAAAATTCGAACGGTTTTTAACAGAGGCGTGTGAGTGTGCGTGTGTGCGTGGTATGCATCGAAACGTGTGCACATTTTCTCACATTTTCACGTTTGCTCGCTCACCCGTCCAGCTCTGGTGCTCACGTTAAGCGAAAAGCCCCATGCGGAATGGTTTTCCGTCGCAGAGAATGAATCGGGGGCAGCTAGAGCTGAGCTCACCAGTAGTCAACATTTTCTAGTTATCGCGCGGATCCTCAACGTCGGTATCCCGTGGGCCCGTAAGTGCGTTCAGTTCGGTACCATACTTTCTCGATAATACTCGGTTGTTTGTTCAGGTGGAAAACAGCAGCTCGTGGGTGAAATATTTGTAAAGACACAAAAAAAAGCGAGAACTGGAAAACTGGCTGCTGGTTTTAAGTTCCAGTTCCAGTTGCGGGAAATAGAATTGTTTGGTGCTTGCTTTCACCGATGTTAGTTACATTTTCAAAACTACAATAAAACATCAGAATTACGTGAAGTTTAGCAATATTGTCTTGTTAGTAGATAGTCCCTTCTGGTGGGATTCCTTCCTTTGTCCGTACAGCATCTTTCCCAATCTGTCGTGTCCGAGGTCGCCGTGCGTGATCTTGCTCTGACCTCGACCGGCCACCTTATGGGTATCCGGATGGGTGCATGGGAATGGAAATGGAAGAATGTTGAACCGGGCCACCATATTATCACCCAGAATCTCTCAACATTCTTTATCGCTTCACACTCCCGCTCACTGCGAGCTCCCGCATGGTGCCGATGCGAGAGTGTTAGAATGCAGTGTCTACGTGTGTGTGTGCGTGCGTTTGTGCGTGGATTCCCAGATGCTTCCACCGTGTATGCGTGTGTTTACACTGTAGAGATCTTTTTATTTTTGCTAGATTATCCCCCCAAAAACATGATGCTGAGAAGTTGATAAAAATGCATTGCAGTGATAAACGAAGCTAAAAAATTGTACGTAAAAAGATATTTAAGGAATCGTGATCGTGAGTACTTGTCCAAACCTGTTCCGTTGTGTTGTGTTGGTACAGATTACAGACACGACAGTTGGGGGTGAAATCTGACGCTTCCTTAAGCATAATCTAATTTTTCCGAAAATTGATGTACTAATTTACACACCAGCCAAAGGAATGGCTTGGGTGTGAATACGTTGGTTTGTATTATTTTTTCCTTTTTCGGTCGAAGACATATTTTTAATAACTGACCTGGCGCGGTACCAAAATTCAGAGTCATTGCTAATATACATATTTACATGTGCACTGAGCTAGAGTTGAAGAGTATATTTCAAGTTCAAACCGCGTGTGGAATTTAACAGAATGATTGATGATAAAACCACCAATAAATGCAATAAAAGCAAGCAACATATAGAAAACGGTCATAAGATGGGCCTGAATCACAGTAAATAGTCAGTAATTTCACATCTCGACAATTCTTGGCCGCATGTTGGAGCTTGGGTTAGAACTTTATTTGAAAGATATTGGATGGGAAATTCGGCCTCATCCTCAATTAGTCGAATCGAACTGTCTCATGACGGCATGATCTATAAAGATTCAATTAAGTTAATTGTTAAAAAAAAAAACATTTTCGTGATGATATACGACCAACAAAATTAATAACAAAAAATCAACATGAGAGCATTTATCGTCAGAATATAACATTGACCAAACGGAGACGAGAGAGCATAAACATGTCCCAGCTTCGATGCAACGAAAATGGGAAGAGGGAGAAAAGAGCTAAGGAAAACGATACAAACCAAGTTCCAGTTTCGGTTCGAGGAAAAGTAGCAAAAAAAAAGTAATCCAAAACAACTATCTTTGGTGCTATTATTAGCCGGGAAAAGTGTCGTGCACGGCATGTGTAAGAATAGGATCCAGGGATAGAAAATCCGATTGACCGGGTGATGGAAAGATGTGAATGGTGGAAAGGAAGCAAACCTGTCTCTGGTGGGCCATCCACAGATTCGATGGAGCGTTTTATTTTGGATGTGGAAAAAGCAACCAAGACGAAGAAATTTGTGAGTTTTTCGTAAAAAAAATCAGTGCTTATCGATCAATGCATTCGAATTGTTCGACACTGTTGATTAGTATCGAGGGAAGAATTTAACATATTGCAGAAAGTTATTTTATTTTCTATTTAAAAAAATCAACATCAAGCGAACGATCGAGTCTTGATCTGTAAAATAGTAGAGGATCGTCAAGTTAGGCCAGTTTGTCCTAAATTATTTATCACATCCAAATCTACAACCTCTAAAAATCGATATCACTTTCGTTTAATTGTCTCTTTTCGTAGTTTGAGAAGAAGCAACAAATTCCCGGGAGGCTGTGGCATCTCCACCACAATATGACGGTGAACGGTATGACGTTGCAGCACAGCCGTCACCATCAATGGCGTCGATTAGTGATCAATTGTAATTCGATCATTTATGGTTTGTTTGCTTGCGACCAACGAAAGAAAAAAAACAAACCCGAAAACGTCACACTTTGCCATTTCCAACTCCGATCGTCAAACAGCTGCGCGAACTAATCGGTGTACAGGCCGATATAGTAATTATCGTCAACCGTTCCTGTCGTCATCGATGTCGTGTATCGCGCCGCGTTATTTGCTCACTTTGTGACGCACACTGCCCGGAGCAACAGCTTTGCACCGCAAAGTGCTTATGATTTGCCGAGCACAGTGCCTTGTGCTGTGTACAGGGAAGCGATAGAGATGTCGTCAAATGGCAAAATTGGTTTAGATAGTGAGTTCTAACCTCGGCACCACAACGGAATCACGCTCAGCATAAGTACACGTTCACAACGATACCTTCAAAGAGATTAATCGCCCCGTTTCGTGCAGAGGAACGTTTATATTTTTGGATACTGTTTACGGGTGTGTTTGTGTAGGGTTTTTTTCATGCTCTCTCTCTCTCTTTCTCTTTCGCTCACGTTAATAGGGGTGCAAAACGAAACAAGGGTTTGTTCGTGAGCGGGTTTGTTCGATGGAGGCGCAACAACAAAACGACAACCAGTCCAGACGAGGAACGGGAACCGGCGGATATCGGTAGGTCAGTGTTTTAGTTGACCCGATAGTGCCGTACCCGACTGTGGTGTCCGAACTGTGTGTTTGCTTGTTCGCTGGTGCACACGCTTGCATATATGTGCGCCCGCGCCCGTCCGAACGTATCTTCGATCGGCGTACGCTCTTGGCGACGTGTTGCATACACACGCAACGTTACGCGTAGTTTGCGTGTTGTTCGGGTGTGTTCCGTCCAAAAAGAAAAGTCGGATTGCACGCGGTTTCCAGTGAGCGAAAGTTAACGTGCCTAACGTGGTGCCGTGGGTATTTATCACGCTACTTTATTTTATCCTTTTTTTTGGTGACAAAGCAGCTGTCGAGTAAGTTGTGTGGCCCTTTTCCTTGCGCACTCCAGTCCACGGTTGAGCGACGGTTGAGGATGGATGGGCCGTAATTATTTAGTATTCACCGCACGAGCAGGTTCGGTTCGCGCGCGCGCCACACACCGTCAAGCGATCGTCGTTCGTACGTTGCATTTTGTCGCCGCGCAGAGTCGCATAGTCAAATCCATCTCGAGCATCGAACGAGTTGCGCACGGGAAGGGGTGGTTTTTTCTTTAAACCCCCTCGCTAGTGACACGCCGTGAACAGCTGTGTTGGCTAATATCTCTCCACGAGAGTGTGTGTGTGTGTAGTGGCTTTCGAAAAGTAAACAGTTGCTTATCCATTCACCCTTGCCGTTGTCGTTGTCATCCTTATCGCGACGGTAAAGTAAAGCCAACCTAGCGGGTCGCGAACATTGGCAAGTGTCAGTTAGGTTGGCGCGTTGTACGGTTGTTGTTGTACGGTTGTGCTATAATTGAATCCGGCGATTCAACTTCACTTTGAAGCTAAACTTACTCACTAGCGTAGCCTTTTCGTATTTGATTAGTTTCGCATTCGCTCGGCAAGTGTTCTGTGGCCTGGTGGCGGTGGAGAACTTGCGGATAAGTTTATCTACCGTACGGTTATCGGTCTGCCATATGGTCTGACGCGCTGTTGACGCGGCTAGATATGACCTAAAGCTAGCGCATGGATGTGTTCGTTCTGTTGAGATCTGCTGTGCCGCAACTCGCGTCACGATGCTTGGGGTTTGGTGCGCGCAGCACACTAGTTTGTATTGAGTGAATTGTTAGAAATTGGTACATTGTTGCTTTCTGTTGCTTAGTAAGCAAAAAGTTAAGCCTTCTATTTCGACGACCATCTCGTAAAAAGAACGCGACTCGTTCGTGAGTGTGATAATCACCATAAGCCTGATGGTAGTTCGTTGTAAGTTAGTAAGCAAAAACTTGCATGCGAACGCATCGATAAGACTGCTTCTTTCAAGCTTCATTTTATTGCGTTTAATCAGTGTGAATAAATATACGATTAAGACAAACTCAAATAAATTTATTAACATTAATCTAAATGGTTTAACATACAAATGTTAAATTAATTAAATTAATAGAAAAAAAATTATTGTAACCCTCCCATGTTCTACACTTTCATATTTATTCTACAGGCCCTTCCTTCTAATGAATGTGTGCACCAGTGAGGGGAAAAAAGAAACATAAATACATAATAAAAAGCGGCACACAAATTGAAACACGTTTGATCCTGGCCAAAGAGTGTTAATTAAAAAAGTGAAAAATGACGTTAAAGTGTTGAACGCATTAGCAGAATGCTTGGTATCACGTTCAAGGTTTGGATTCGCTCCAGAGTGGCAACCGTAGTGTGAGGGAACCGATGACGAGTGTCATCGAAATCGATCGTCTCTCTGATGATGAAGTGCTGTTAAAGTGCGGTGTACATGTGTGTGTGTGTGTCTGTGGAAGGAAAATCACAACGTCCATGTGTCTAAGAACCATCGTTGTATAGAACCTATCCTACCGGAAGCTGTACAGGAACGCCAACGTGTGTACCGTAATGATTTTTGGATGAATGTGTGTGATCCGTGTGATTAAATAAAAATAAAAGTTTAAAGTGAACATCCTGCTCGTTTGTGTGTGTGTGTGTGGGGAGTTGGTTGTGTACATAATGCATCCGGTGTGGAACAACGGTACAGTTAAGGGCTCGTCTACCAGGGCAAAGCTACCGAAGCATTCGATGCAGACGGTGAAAGCATTGTTAACGGGGCGATGCTACCGATAAAGGTACACACCGTAGCAAAGAGAGAAGAAAATCCCCTTTATAGCAGAGCTCGAATGATCTGACAAAACCAAACCGGAAGAAGGTTGTGTCGCAACGGCACGAAAGGAAAAGTAATTGCAAAAAGTGAAAAGTGTTCTGCAATAGAGACGTTGCCGTTTAGCAAAGTCTTTTTGAGGGTGTCTGCGTGTGTGTGTGTGAGTGTATGTGAAAAGTGAGGTTCATTGTGTAAAATGGGCAACTACTGTAGTTCCGGACAGACGAAAAAGGATAAGGATAATGTTTCGGAAAAATCCGAAGAGTAAGTACCGGGAAAAACGGGAATAATAATTTGAATTATTTTTAACTGACCAATTCATAATGTCCTCGAACTATTGAATGTTTGAATGAGATTTCCAATTGGCAAAATTTATAGCATCTAGAAATTTAATTCCAACTCATTGTTTGAAGCATTCGGAAAAAAGACCGCCGAGCAAAAGCGTAAGTTGTGAATACATTAATTTTGTATGCCTACCGTGCCTTTTTCCCAGTGGCAAGCGAAGCCTTTGTTGGCAAACATTATTCACACATCGGTGCTGACATGGTGCATATGGGCCGTCGACCGGTCCCATCGAGTATCGATCCATTTTCCGCGGTGGCAAACCAGTTCCCCTGATGATGTGAGACACACTATCGGGAAAATTAAATTTTATGCCTCATAATAACCATATTTGCTGATGCAGGGTGATGATTTACGTGACGATACGGAAGTTGAGGTATAGCGCTTTGCGATAAGCAGTCTGTTGCAACATGTGGTTGTATGCCTGGGGCACGGCAATCCTGTCCCAGCTACCTGAAAGCTACCTTATAATTTATTTGATACAGCGAGATAGCTAAGCTCAAACAAAGTTATATACAAAAAGAAAAAGATTTTATTAAACAATAATTCGATTTAACATTTTTTTATTTGTAATTAAATATTACGGTACGTGACCGTTCCTAATGGAGGCGCATGGTGTTTTATAAAAAATGGTGAAAATATTTATTAAATTGAACAAAACCGTTTAAATGAAACATTCGTTTGATATAAAAATCTTCCCTCAAAAATTTAAAGCAAAATGTTAAACATACCGTAACACTTAAGCAAAGTTCTCTGCTTTGGCTCATTTACCTTCCTACCCATTAATGGAGACGCATGGTGCTGATTGATGGTTGAGTGCGCCGTAGATTTATTATTGATGCACGAACACGTTGGCACTTGGCATTAACTGCGCGTTATTTATCTTGGCAAAGGGTGTCGTCGAGTGTGCGCTAATTTTGACGTCAGCCCTCACTAAACACATAATATTAAATCTGCGTGGCCACGTATCGGATGATCAGTATTCGCAGAACCGTGGCTTAAACGCATATCATCAATCACGGGTTTGATGTTTATTTGACAGTTGAAATGTATTTTTTTTTGTTTTCAAAACAGAAATAAACTTTCAATGAAGGGGAAAGTATTTCATATAAATATATTTTTTTATGCGCAGTTTGTAATGAGTGGCTTTGCTTTCCATTTTTCTTTTGTTGGTATAATTTCAGATCGCCCTCTTATCAGCTGGCGGATAAGGGAAAGAGTAAGGCAAACGATGTAAAGGAGGCACCGTTAGCGGCACCGGAAGTCACATCGGATGCATCCGGTACGGGCCAAATTTCAAACAGCTCCAACGCTACTAATGGGTGCAACTCGTCCAATGTGGCGGGCGCTGGTGGAGCTGATGGGGCCAGAGTACAACCAAAAGCACTCCAGAACGTGCAATCGATGACGCTGTCGGGTAAGATGAATAATGAATGGTTGCTGGTACGCTTGGGGGTGGAATTTAATAGCCAAGGGTCTTTAATTATGGTAATACTTAAGTGTGTGTTGTATCAAACGGTTTTAATATAACTACTTTATTATTAGATATTATTAGATTGGGTAAAAAGAAATCTTTTATTTGTACCACCTCTTGGTGATTTGATTCATATTTTTGATCAAAATAAGTAAATGAATTTCGTTCTCCACAACTTCATACAAAACCGACTTCAGTGAATAATTAAAGGAAAAGTTGTAAATTAAACTCACCGTTTAAATAGAGCTCCCAGCACGTGCCACTTGCTGCAATGAACACACACGACAACTAGTGTCGAAGATAGTAATTTTTCAATCGCCAATCAACTAACCTATTAATCACAATTTGTTGTCCCGCTTTTGCCAGATTCCACCACGAACAGCCCGATGACCGTGTCGCCACCATGTGATATACCGCTAGTGCATCAGAACTTACCGCAAAACCTAACACCACTGTACGGCAAACCGACAACCAATAGGCGAACGGATAAGTACAAAAAGATCGTCCTTTACATACTGGCCGCGGACGATGGTAAGCCTTTCACACAAGGGTAGCGTACGATACAGTGTGGTGTATATGTTTATGAATGCAAGCGTTGTCTATAAATTTTATAATTGTTATTAAATTTTGTTTATTCTTTGAGATAAATTTTTCTTTAAAAGAATGTTCTACTTCGCGTACTTTTAACTAGAGTTTGTCGAGTAATTAAATATGTTTTTCAATTAATATAATCCTCCCCCTGTGAATTGGGAAACAGCTCCGGTTAGGACTAGAAGAGGACACTCTAAAAAAAAGTAAACCAATGATTGAATATGTGCTCGATGTGGCTTGCAACACCATGTCCTGGTCTGACCTATTTTCGTACCCAATTGGTACACGTTTTGCTTCCACTACAGCCAACTACCCTCCATGAACTCTTCGGTTTGCGGTGATGTCGATTCGTTCACCTACTGGATTTGATTCCCTTATGTCAATTATGGTTCCGATTTGCGCTGGTTAGTTTATTTTTACTTTCATCCTATAGCGTCTGTCGTCACTAGTGCAAAACCAACCCCCCGTCTTATGCCACGGTTCGGTGCGTTTCTGTGACCTGGCCGGGTGAAATCGACGTAATATCCTCCGGTGATCGAATTGACCCTTTCCGGTTCCGTGAGTGTGTGTTGGGAAGGGATACGACATGATGATAAAACAAACTAAAAGCAGAAACGAGTTAGGAAAAGTGTTGCAATAAGGATTACAGTGGCTGGCAATTGATTCGTGGAACGCGACCGATTACAAGCAACTGATCTGTACACATGTATGCCCACTTTCCACAATGCAGGATTCCAAACGGAGAAGGCAATGCTGCGGGAGGTGTTTAAGACATTGAACCAGAAATGTCAAAGCCGCGGGTTCGAACTGCATGTGGCCGATCTGCATGTGCTGCAGCCGAAAGGTAACAGTTTCGACGTAAACAAATGGTTTAGTGGACCGCTCGAGGCACAGGGTGGCCATGAGCTGGCCGCTAACTGTTTGGCGGAGATTGCACGCCAATCCTGTGACTCGTACCTTATACCGGTGCTGTTCCTTGGCGGTACGTTGGGTGATCCGCTGCTACCACTGACGATCGAAAGCCAGGACTTTGTCGCCGCGCTACAGATAGCCGAACGGAATCCATCGGAACGAGCGATTCTCGAGAAGTGGTACGTGCTGGACGACAAATCGCAACCTGCGTGCTATCGGTTGAATGCTACCGCCACACCGGTATGTAGAAGCGTCGATGAGCCAACATGGAAAGGGTTACATATTACCTTGGAACTTTAATTGTAGCCAATGGCGACGGAGGAATCGCAGAAGGAACTCGCGTTACTGCTGCAGACGTTGATTGATATATTCTCAAAGGAGCTGCGTGACTCTTACTTAACCACCGTTGTTGAACAGGTGTGTACATTAGTTAGATTGAAGTTCATTTAGTCGAGAATGAAGTTCGTTTTGATACAACTTAATATGTTATTCTTACAGGAAATCAACAATACCGTTCTGATTAGCCAAGAGCTTTCGAAGCGTTGCATCTGGGTCCAGAGTGCAGTAGCGGCACCAAAATCGGAGGGATTATCCTCTGTCGAGGCGGAAATGGTGCGAAGGTTGTCCAACATACAGAACGATCTGAAGGTAAACAAGTGTTGTGACTTCATAACGAGTTCTTCGAATTTCTTACTGAATTCCCTACCTATTTCCTACCTTAGAATCAACTTTCCGAGAAGCACATCATTCGGATTCCGGCTAACATTGCCCAGCAGCAGCAGGAACAGTTTGGTACGATGTTGGACAGCTGTTTGTCGCATGAGATCGATTCCATCATCGATGAACACGTGAGCAAGTACTCCATACCGCACTGCACGTACGGTGTCGATCGACGTCTGTTGAGTGAGCTCGAAGAGGTGAACCGACATTCGCGCGTGTTGAACGAAAATTGCGCCAACTTCAGTACGACCGAACGTGTCCGCGAATATCTTACATCGGCACGGGGCAAACCGCTTGTTGTGTACGGGTCGATGGGTGCAGGCAAGAGTGTCTTTATGGCAAAATTGTCACAAAATCTGCACACCTGGCTGCCGGAGTCTCATCTCGTGATGAGGTAATGTTGTCGGGCAGCAGTTCAACATTGGAACTTGTACTTGATGCCTTATTTTATTGGTTTTTACAGATATGCAAACCTTACTATTCAAAGTTCTGACGTTACTGGACTGTTGGGGTCGATCACGGAGCAGATATCAGTATTAATTAAAGGAGTACCGACCCGCTGCCAGCATGTGAGTAAAGGAAGGAGAGTAGATAAAGTGGAATAGGCTATTAAGACTTTTCTTTTCCAATGTTCTCTCAACAGACCATTCCATCATATGCTGGTGTGCTGAAGTCATTGTTGGAAAGCTCGAAGCAACAGATCACCATCCTGATCGATTCAATCGATGCGTTGCGTGATGTGGAGGAGCTCGATTGGTTACCTGTGACGCTGCTAGACAACGTGAAGCTTGTACTGACGGTTAGCTCCGCTGGCACTGGACAGGATCTAGCGAATGCGGAAAGTGTTGTACTCCAGCGCTTGCGTGAACGGATTGGTGACGATAGTTGCTTCCTGTATCTTACACCATTCACCCAGGAACAGTGGGAAGATGTGCTATGCTTCGGTGGAGGCGATATTTACGCTGCTAACGGTGCATTGCAGCTGCCAGAATGTTGGAAAAAGTCGGGCGAGAAAATTTCAATTCAAGCGAAGGTAGTGATCGTTGTTCGCAAACGTTTCCAATTTCCCCAAGGTAATGACAGTGTGCAAATGGGATTTTTTACACCTTCTTTTAGATTCTCTGGTGGCTCGGATGGCTTGGCATCACCAATCTTTCCGACACATCCGTATCACACATCAGCGAACGGGTGTTTGAGATACTGGAGGAGAAGTTTACTGCTGCCATCGTTAGGTTGATCGTTTCACTGCTGCTGGCCTCCCGGGAGGGTCTGCTGGAGACGGAAATCATTACACTTATAAGGAACTCTAACTTAGTTACCGGTACGTACTATTAATGGTGGTCAGGAAGCAAAACATCCTTCAACACTGTTACGGCATTTCGTTCCAGGATCAACAACAAAACTGTGGACACACTTTTGCTGGAAGATGGGACCACTTTTTCTGCACAATAAAAACATTATCGTCGTCGATAGGACACTACGGCAGGTGGCGGAAAAGCGGTACGAAGCCGACATTAAGCAGGCGCATCGAATTCTGTACGATTACTACGAGCTGCAGCCGAACGTGTTTGTCGACAAGAAGGGCAAAGAGAAATGGTTAGTTGCTGGAAATTGGGAGTTGTTAAAATCATTTTTAAATACTTTGGTTCTTTTTTACAGTTTTAACTATAGGAAGATTGTCGAACTACCCTATCACAAGTACAAGCTCGATGCGGTAGCGACCGAGAGCGCTTTTACCAACTCTCCGTACCTGACCGATCTAGCCTGGTTGCAAGACAAACTGATCGCTACCGGATGTGTTCATATTTTAAACGATATTTGGCTAGTGGATGGTACCGCTAGTGCTGGTACTCATGTGGCGCTGCTCAAGTCATTCATCGAGATGCACTTTAAGGCGCTCAACTACGACGGACATCAGCTGTACTCGTTACTACGTCCGGTTCTGGTTGCGGAGCGGCAGCGTGCCGGTTCACCGTACGCGAACAGTGCGATCGTACAGCAATGGTTAGAGACGATCGATAACAGTACCGTTCCGTTCCTGGAGAGGTTGATGCTAGCAGAGGATGCAGATGATAAAGAGAAGCAAACAGGTGACAAGCAGCCGAATGTTGGGTTCGATCTGATGATGAACTTAAGCATTGAGGGATACTTTGTCATATCGCTCAGTACAGAACGGGAAGAAATCTGTGTGTGGGATGTTGCAAAGTAAGTAACGGTTGCTGATGGTTGTGAGACTTTTGATTAATCCAGCTTATATCTTCTAACAACGCTAGGTGTCGTAAGGTGCGTACACTCACGGGAGTTCCTCAACCGTCAGAAATCTGTCCGGTCGGTGATTATGGCGTAGCGGTACTATGTCGCAGAGAGATTCGTATTATCGATCTGAACGAGGGCAAGTTTAAGGTGACGCTAAAGGGCGTGATGAACCAGAAGATGCCATACTTTGGACTGCACGATCCGTCACACCTTGTGTGTCTATCGCGCAACCGTATGTATGTGAACCTGATGAACATCGAATCGGGTGATTGTGTGACCACGTTCAAGGCGGGTGAAGATCGGTTCCTGAACTCACTCCTCGTATCTGGTGATGGCAGGTAAGTTAATCTGTTTTTTTTTCTATTTTTGTTGAGAGATGGATATTAAACTCATCTTTTTTTTTGGCAGAATTCTCGTATGTGGTGATGAAACGCAAAAACCTTTCCCATTGCTGGTGTGGCATCTGTCGCAGAAGAAGCTACTGTACGATCTGCGCATACCTCACCATGATTTTATCACCTCGCTGTCCGCAATTACGCACGAAGGTTCGTACGTGTGCGTGGTAGCAAAGGAGCTAGCGGAACCGAGTCCCAACTTCATCGTGGTGTACGATCTGCAGAGTGGCACACTGTTCAAGAAGTGGAAACCGTCCTGCAATACGGTTTCGCTAGCGATCTCGCAGACCAACACCTGCGTCATTGCTGGGCTGGAAGATGCGCGAATTTTAATCTGGGACTTGGTGACTGGTAAGTTTGATGAAGCTGCCTTTCGAAGATACATCGAATGTGTTCAATTTGCTTGGTTGTATAATTTTAGGTAACTGCCGAAGTACGCTGGTCGGACACAGCGCTCCGGTGACTTTGTTGAAGATAGATCCAACAGGCAAAATTTTACTCTCCAGCGATAAGGAAGGGCGCGACCTGTCTATACGACTCTGGCAGCTCGATAATGGCAATTTGCTGGCCGTGTACACACCGGAGGAACGTATCACGACGTGCGAAATTCTCAGCGGTGGCTCGTACCTGGCACTGGCGCTAGAGAATCGTCACAATCTGATCACACTAAAGCTTCGGTCTGGTAGCGATGGGTCCGAGGAGGATCGTTCGTTGGTAGTATACGGTAATTCCGAACACGATGGTAAGCAATTCGATTTGAAGCAGTAGAAGCAGTTAAGCGGAATGTAAGATAAGTCGCTTCCTTCACTAGATGAATGAATCTCCCAACACAAGCGAACGTTAGCTAACGAATTGTGTTCATAATTGCATACGAATATCACCAACTGGGGTGCATATTCTCTCTACTGCACCACTTATGTCAAGTGTTCGAATGAACTCGGTAACAGATAGATAAAAGATTTAAAAAAAATCCACTCTCGTTCAGCAAAAGCAAATTAAATGCATCCATTGCACATCCACATCTCTTCTAAAGGTTAACAGAGTCATTGTAACGTGAAGCAAAAGTTTCCTCACAAGCATACATGAATAGGTGTAAGACTTTCACACAGAACAGCAGAATGCATGCAGCATGTAAAATAGCTTCGATAAACCAAGAAAAACACAGCATTAAAAATAAAACGCACTTTTAGCAATCCTTGCCAGGCGCAGTAACGTTACACGAAGCGAAACAATGTGTAGTGAAGGACAACTCAACCTTCGTTCGATTATCTTCCTTCATAGAGTAAATGTGGACACACTAGGTATGAACGAACAGTAGGATGGATTGTGCAGCTGTTAGCAAATAGTGTTAGCTCACTGGTTACTGCTCAGATAACTACTTAAAGTGACTATATTTTCTTTGGTGAATTAGTTCTTTTTTGCGGTTCGGTACTGAACTGTCTTGAGCCGCTGGTCCGCGGTTGACTCGATCGCGAATGTAACTCGCGGCATTCAACAGAGATCACACAGTCATCGCTCAAAAAGTCTGCTAAAGTCTGTAAGCATTATTTAAAAAGTTTGAAAAGAATCGCTTTCCGTTTATTTTAAATTACTAAACTCAAAACGCCGATGAACAGGTTTGCACTATTCTGTTATTTGATTGTGATCGAATATCGTTAATTATTATTTAGTTAGGTTAAGTATGTTTGTGGCCATACTAACAGTAGACACACATCCCCCATTGGCTTACAATGGACAAAGAATTGGATCTGGTTTGCAAACTAGTTTTGTACATTATGTTGTTTAAAGTTTTATTTATTCGCACCTATTGGTATTGCAAATTGAGGCACTGTTAATGAGTTCGTTTGGCTGTTTTATTCATTACATGACATTAAATGAGAAACCAAAACCTTTTCAATTCGTGAGATCACTTTACCCAAATACAGGGAATGTTTCGAAGAAGTTCGTTTTTAAATCAAAAGGCTTTGTACCCCGATTTTGTAATGGTTTACTTCCTTTTGTGCTTAGTTATGTCTAGCAAAACAGGAGACTAATAGAATATCCAACATATACGCACCACCCTCTAGCTAGTCCTACATAGAGCAATAGTTGTAAAACTGTAAACAGTTAAGATATCAATAGAAGAAACAAATAGTAGCTATTATAGCAGTACCGTGCAAACCATGCAAACATAAGAAAGAAAACACAAAAGAAACCATTTAAATAATATCATTCAATCGTTTGATGTCATCACAAAGCGAATAGTCACTAGCGAGAGAACGAGAGAGCCAACTGGATACAATTTAGCAATCACACAGAGTGTGCAACATACAAAAATTATTCAAACCATAGCATAGAACCATACGCAAGCGAAGGAAAGATGTAAGCGGAGTCCTAAAACCCACCCACATGCTCCAAAGATCGCCACCTGAAACAGCAAGAGTATATAAATCTAGAAAAAAAACATCTCATCTGGAATGAGATATTAAGGCTGGTCCTTGATAATGAAATCTTGCACTGAATACCAAACCACGGTCTGAACACGATGCTTCTGAAACAAGTTCAATATTCACGCTTGAAACCACCCTCTCTTTTAACAGCTGTGAAACATAAACCAGATACTAGATGTATGTGTAGTGTATAGCGCTGCTTTCCCGGTAACCATAGGTCAACAAAGCGGTGGTTTGGAGACACGGTATTTACATAAGTGGGTGTGATAGTTCCAGGGTTTTAGTTACCGTAACCGTAGCCAGCAAGCAGTGTGCGGAATAGTGTAGAGGAAAGGTCGAACCCTTCCCCAGACAGTTATGAATGCAAACGTATGCGTGTATGCAAATGCAAAATGGCGAAAAGTGTGAAATGAAATCGGCGAAAACAATGATCGCACATAAATAGTACGCAACTCCTTTCCGGAAACAATTAATCGAGAACGCAACAAGAAAAAAGATAAATCAAAACAAAACCATGTTTTTTTGTTTTTGGTTGGAAAACAAATGCTCCGAAAAGACGCGCAAACAAATAAATAGGAAAAGATTCATACATATATGAGTAAAACGCACAAGTACATCAAGTAAACACATTAACACAAGCGGAACGGAAGGAATGGATGAATGTGGATGAAGATATAATATAAAAGCAACACAAACACAACATATATGCGATGAAGTACTATCAATTTTTATGTAAAATCTTTTAAGTAATATTATATTTGTTACTTTTGATTTATATATAAAAACATGTATGTGTGTGTGTATTTTCAAGATGAGAACAAGCAGAAAAAGCTATTATACGTATACATATATATATATATATATATCACGAAAACAAAACGGAGACATTGTAACAGCAGCAAAACAGTATAAACTGATAAAAAAGAAAACTGAATATTGAAACTACCGATGAGGAGAGTTTGTTTTAATTGATCTTGTGGACGTGTTTGAAAGAAAATAAAATTCCCTTTACTTAGTTCCGACAACGAATCACGAATAAAAAATTACCTTGGCCAACATAATTCACCTTGCGTGAGTATTTTTTTTTCTACACACCGGACACACCCATCTGCTCTATGGGTCTCTGGTACATACCAGTATGCTTTATGGTCAATAAATCTAAATTTAAAATCCACCGCTTAAAGGCTCCTGTCAACGGCGAATCATTTATCATCAGTCCGCTAGTGGTAAGGTTGGGTGATACGAGAGGAAGTACTGGGATGTAGTGATAGTGAAACATTAATATTGGGATGGAGAGGGCGATATGTGTCATAATAGTAGGTGAGACCAAAATATTTTTATGTTGATAGCTTGGCAATGTTTTGATTTATATTAAAAATATAAAATTAATTTATGAATTTGTTTTAAAAAATTGCTTTCTGAATGAAAATTTATATTTTTTACGTATGGCTATAACAGGTGAAAATTAATAATAAGTATAAATGCGAATAACAAACACAAGTCACATGATCATCGCGTAATCTTTATACAAGGATAACAACTAAACGCTCATATAATCATTATGTAAAAGAAAAATAAATGAATAATTCGGTGCAAAAGTAGCCGCATCAATAGAGCACATCACCCACATGAACTATTTTAGAAATGTCTCCCGTGTGCCGTGTGGTGGAAGTATCGTTACCGGCCATTCATCACTAGCTTCACGGTACGGACGTACCAAGCACATTGCGTCCCGGGTCGTTGTCGTCAGAACGTCTGAGCTCGCGTCACTGTTTTTAGCGATGAATGTGGCCGATATAACACCAACGCCGTAACGTGTACCAGCAGACAGAACGACGGCGCGATTGTTTCTGGGTTGCGTGAAGCGAATTCTTAACCGAATGTAGATCAAAACCAAGTGTTTGTTGAATTATTTTGTTGGTGATTTTTTGTGCTCTAATAAAGAAATGTTTAGTGCTCTACGCAGTGTAAAAAATAGAGTGAAGAAATAAAAAAGATCCTTTTAAAATCACGAATTACTGTATGTAATTTGTAAAAAGGAACGATATACTAAGTGGTGAATCGAATAAAGCGCTTCTCCTTATGAAGTATTGCGTATTGCATACATTCTGGCGGAAAACGCTTAAATATTTGAAAACTCCTTCAACTAAAACAGCGACCACGTGGCTTTGCAATACGTTGAGTTGAATGGAAAATTCAAAACATTTATTACTATTTTGAGTGGATATGTAGGAAGCTGTATTGCAATATAATGAATTTACTTAATTTAGGCGTCTAATAAATGTTTATCAAAGCGCACACACAAAGTAAATACAACTGACAAGGGAAAGCGTTTTCTAAGCGTTTACTAAGGTTGTCGCGAAAAAAAAGAAAACGAAACTTCCCCCTGGCCCATTTGACTTCAAAACCCTACTATCTCTGTGTGAGCGGTAGCAAAGATTTTCACCATATCACGCTGAGCGCTCTCTTGCCAAATAATTCGCTCTGTGACATACACACAAAAAAAAGAAACTGCCTGCAAAAACAGTCATGAAAACAGTTCAATTGAAACCACTACGCCAACGGGTTCGGTTCCGTACGCGCGGGGCACGCTGAAAAGCGGAAGTTCGGAAGCGCTGGGCATAACACAGCCAGGATCGTCATCAGCCACGGGCAGAACAACTGGGAACCGAGCGTTGTGAAATCGTTCGTGTGAGAATCGACCCGACACTGTTCGCGAGTGGAAGTGTGCCGTTTGCTCTCGGTAGTGTGCTGCTCGCCGTCCAAGCATCAGAGCAGTCAGATCAAAAGTGAAAGAAAGGCAGAAAGTTAAGCAAAAAGATACCAACCGAAGAACGACAAATCAAGTCAAGGGAGAAAGCAAAAACAGAAAAAGCCCGTGCCAAGTGGAAGCTGCAGCCCAACTAGTGCAGCGGCACTCGTGTTTTCCGGAAGCTGTGTTTGGTGTAAAAATCGATCCCGCTAGTAGCTAGTAGCTACTACTTGTGTATCATGTGTGGTTAAGCGAAAGGTCGCAAAGTGCAAAAATTGGCATTCCCTATGAAATTGTGCATCGCCTGACGCCTGACGCCAGTTTCGAACGCGCATTTTTGACGAGTGTTACAACGGTGCGAAGGAAAAAAATGTTGCTGCTAAAGAAAAACCTTCTCTGCTGGCTGCTCCTGTCAGCCATATTGGTGAAAACGGGTGAGCCTTTTCTACGCACAATTGGAGTGGATTTTTGCGGAACCATCGTGAGAAGTTCGGAATGAAATGTGACCATTGCTGGTGTTTTTATGTTTTGTAAGCTCACTGGTACGGGACGTACGGTAGTGTCAAGAGTACACAGGTCTTTCTAGTCCTCCAAACCAGGCCATGACCTTAACATACCCGATGTGGGAAAAGCGCAGCATAAAAAAAGTGACATTCCAGAACAAGCCAGATTACAGCACACCACACCATATCCTGTGACATATCCTGTGACCGTTTCTTCCATTCTACCTCTCTCATCGTTTCCACCTTCCCTGCACCCACGTGCTGAACGGGGAGGGATGAGGGGTGGATTTTTGCACGCATTTTCACACCAACAAAGGAAGCCAAATGGGGCTAGCGTTCGTGTGAACGCTCTCCCCGTTATCGGTCCTTACGGGAGTGCTTCGGCCAGAACACGGCCAGAAGGTCGTTTTGGGTTTTATTTATTTTGTTTTGCCAGCAGCTAGAGCGTGTGCGTGCCTCTACGTGTGTGTAAGGTGCTCCACGCGCCTATGTATGGGTGCGAGCGAACGGACGGCTCTCACGTGTTCTCTCACGTGCGGCACATCCTGACCGGATAGGGCGGATAGGGTAGATCGTTCGCTCGCGGTAACTATTGCTCACCTCCGACCCTGGACACGGACAGCTGATTTTGAAATGTTTACATCTTTCTTATCGCGCCCATTTCATCAGATGTGTGAACGAAAGTGGCTACAATTTTTCCACCCGGAAAATGGATAAGAAATTTAAAAACATTAAATTCGGTGTTCCGAAATGGAATACCTAGTTTTATTCGTTTTCTGAGAATCAAATTTTGTTAGAAAATATTCCAACAAGACTAAGATTAAATCTTGTTTTATTTAAAAATATTCTTATGAATTCCTTTAAGGACAGAATCAAAGAAAAATAATCATTTTCCCAACTTCCTAATATCAAACCACATGGCACATGAAATTATATAAGTAAATGTAACAATCCAAACGACCGATTCAGTAACATCCCCAAATATAAGTGAAACAATTTGCGGCTCATCGTGGACCGAACTTCTCGGGTGCACTACTCCCTGCAGTCGGTGCGGCTCAGTTCACCTGGCGGCAATAAACGAGTTAGTGACCTTTCCGGTCAAACCAATCGACCGGGAGCGCGTGCGTTTTGTTTTCGTGCACTTTGCCTACACGTTTGCCCTACAAAAATAGCCCTCACGGGTTTAAGCAGCATGACGAAATAGGGTACGGGGCTGCAGCACTCCAACCAAGTGCACGTAATCGGTCCGGATTTGTCATCGTGCCGCTCCCTTGCATATGCGACCGTGCAGGATCCGTTAACTAACCTTAAGTAGATATTTCTGTGTCATAACCGCTCAACTAAATCGTCGGCTGCAATTCGAACCGTCAGCCAAACAAAGTGTCTCACCCCGGGCACTCCGAAACGGCGACGACACGATCAAACAACTCCACATGTCCTGTGCGTGGTTGCGGTGTTGCGAGGTAGATTGTTGGAGAGATGTGCTGTCTGACTGTCTGTCTGCCCTGTCTGGCTCGATCTGGTTGCCTAACGTACGCTACCGGGTCGTCTTTTCGTGCACCGTCTAGCCACGATGTCTGCCAAATTGCTCAAATGTGTGTTTGGGTGTGTGTGTGTGCGTCTTCGCCCTCACGATGTGATGCGGGGACGTTAGGCTTTCGTCACAGTCTGGCAACGTTCTGCTGCATACGTTCTGTCACACCCGGGGGGTTGGTTATTTCGGGATTTGCGGTCGCGAAATCTTGCGCCCCGGTACCAATGTTTCGGTGCACGTACTCTTACGTTTGTCAGCATGTTCGTGTCGTCCCCTCGGCAACTCAGCAGCAGCAGCAGGAGCAGCTGGTGAATGCAATCGGGCCCACCAGTCAGTGCAATGGCTCCAACAAGTCTCGGGCCGTCGTAAGCGCTAGACAACGATCGTACGATCGGTGATTCCCACTATGCCCCGCACGAACGCATGTTTTGCCGGTTAGCCGGTGCATAAAAACCAACGGAAGTACTACTGGGGCCGGTCTGGGCCGTTCGACATAGTTGAGTTTCCGTTTCGACTGCACCAGACATCGTGTCTGGGCCGCACTCAGACACACACGCACACACACACATAGTAACATTTCTTCTCTCTCGTGGATGGCTTTTTTTAGCAAACCGGCCCGGTATGTCACAACCATTGGGACACGAGATGGCGTGACATTTCATACGCACCGTGGTCTCGTTTTCGCGACTGATAAGGCGAGAAACCATCTGCCCGTTCTGACTGATTTCGAATCGAATTTATGACCTTTTTTCTTCCCTTTTCCCACCGTCGACAAATGCGGAAATTGGGATGTTTAGGTTTTGCCATAATCGTGATCGATAGTAAATAAGAAAACGTGAGTAACGTATCGATTCTGAGGTGTTCTGTGATTACAACACCAACCAGTAAGCCTCTTTGGGCGCTCCAAAAATAGAATGTTTTTCACGTGTACGAATGTCGGAATGGATGTAGTGTAAACAAGTCGGTTCAGTTTGTAAGTTGGCTATTTAGTTGCCAATGGTTGAGGAATTTTATTATTTTCACCTCAGTGCTCAGTACCTCAGCTACTCGATCTACTCTTCGACTGTGGGACTTGCCTCATTTAAACGGACGGAAAAAAACTTAAAATAAGTACACCGAGGTATAACTTCCCTGACAATAACAATGACAACATATCGTTGGATCGCGGCCAGTACACCCGATCCTGACCGACGTACGCAAGCCGTCTTCCCTTCCGATTCATTGAACTTACACACTGTTGCATATGGTGATGTGTTTTAATTTATTAAAGAGGAAATATTTATATTGAATATTTGCATTCCTTCCCTTCTGTCCCTTCTTCCCATGCATCTTCTAGTGTACTGTGTGCCAACCGCAGCCGTTACCGAGGCGGACGATGAAAATGATTCCGAATGGGACGAGGATGAAGAATCGTCCGAAGCGGATGATGATGGGCGGGTCTACAAGAATCCCAGGAATTCACCCTCAACCGAATGTCCACGGGACGAGGAACAGGCAACGCTGCTGGTAAGATCGAAGATCTCTTGTCTATTTAATGCTCGGGCGTAATTGTTTCCACCCCATCCACTGCCACGCAGGGTCAAAAGTGTTTGCGCAAATGTTCGTCGGATGAGGACTGTAAGAGCAAGAAGAAGAAGTGTCTCTGCGATGGTGCCTGCGGTATGTCCTGCATCAAACCGGACAGAGAGTGTCCGGATCTGGCACAGCCCAGCCTAGGTTCTGTGACACTGTCCGGGAAGCATTTTGGATCGCGCGCCACGTACACCTGTCCCCATGGGTATCATGTGGTTGGACTGCAGAGCCGACTCTGTCAGGCAGATGGTAGCTGGGCGGGTAGTGAACCAGTGTGCAAGCAGAACAGTAAGTACAATGGCCCCGGGAAAGAATCGATGTGGAACAGTAAGCGATATTTGATTTCCTTTTCCCAGTCTACTGCTTGGAACCACCGACCATCGAGCATGCAAGACATTCAGCACTCCCGGAACAGGCTACCTTTGATCTTGACTCAACAGTTCAGTACCACTGCCATACGGGATACGCTACGGCCGGGTTTCCCCGTGCCAAATGTTTAGCCGTCGATGGACAAGCAAGCTGGTACGGGCCGGACATTTCCTGTGAACGTAAGTAGTCGACGTTTCGAAGGCGTGAGGAAGTTCCCAAGGCATTGAAATTGTGTTCCTTTTGGGTGTTTGCCATGCTCCTTTCAGCACGCTCCTGTGGACAGCCACCGGATCCGGCTCATGGTTGGCATGCGGGGGAGAGTTACACGTTCGGTGGCAAGGTGACGTACCATTGTGGTGAAGGATATGAGCTGGTCGGCCGAGCTGAACGCTACTGTCAAGCGGATGGATCGTGGACACCCAAGGAACTGCCGACCTGTGTTCGTAAGTAGTTTACAATCTCTTTGAAATATCTCGAAATTACTGTTGAAAGTAACATAAAGTTGGGTTTCTCCTTCTACTACCTGTAATGAGTTTCATGTAAACTTGCGCATGTACTAACATTTCGTGCACTTTTTTCTCTACTAATACCCGAACATTTGAATGCTGCAACTACTAAGCTCTACCTGCGGCTGACTAGATACTTCCCAAATGGCCAAAACTTAAACAAAACATTGGAACAAGAGGGTCCAACTACACTAGGCCCTAAACCATCGCATACTAGACAGAGATACTAAGCCATTACTAACCGTGTAGCTTTGCGCCACACTTTACCAATGACAAAGGGCAGGTGAGGTGCCAAACACTGACACTGATGTAGTGAATCGAAAGTCCTACCGATTTTGATGACTCGCCCGGACTGGACGTACGTGGCACGATTAACTCGTTGATCAGATAAGCGCGTGTCCTATCGCGGCCTGTTTTAAGTACATTAAACATGCACAGCAACGTATCATAACTTACCCAGTAGTTTGTAGGGTCGTCAGAGGCATAAACATTGGCAGCAGTGGTGAGATGAAACGAGGGTTACGGCGGGAAGCGTTAAAGAGTTACGAAGCTACCATGCTACCGAAATTTATCACTCTTAAAATTAGCCAAACGTAAGCCACACGGATGTGGATGTGCTTCTCACAATCATTTCACATTCTCACCGTACTTCTATTGCTTTTGCGGCGTGTGGGTTTAGGATTTTATCGCCGCATCACGATGCGAACAATAGAGGAGGGAACAGGAAAGTTGGGCGAGTTGCGGGAAGCAGAGAAGGGAGGAGAGAGACATATATTAACGCAAATATTTACGTAGCGAAAACAAGTAGAATAGAGTGTCACTTTGAATTTACTAGAATCTGGTCTTGTGAGCGTGTGCGTGTCGGGTTTGGTGGTTCAAGTAGTAGGGTTGGCAGTAAAGATGGAAAGCAGATTTAATGGATCATGAAAGCAAATCACCATGTTGATGCCAACGCGCAAGGGTGTGAAGAGGCTGACGACGGACAGGGAAGTAAAGGAGGCAAGGGAAAGCAAAACGGATTCGCATCAAACTGTCACATAAGTCTTGGCACGCGTTTAAAATTGTACTCAAGTGTGACGTTTATTTCTTGAATAAATTCATTGCCGCAATCTCTAATACTTGTTTCATTTCGTTTCATTTTGTTTAACCCCTTTTGTACACAACAAACAATTGCCAATGTGAGTGATGGGCAGGTGAATGCTGTGGGTAGGGAGATGGATGGTGGATGTAGCTGAGGGAAAGCTTTTGATTACCTTAACCGTTTCCGTACACTTCCCGCCAATATTCACACTGGATGGAAGTTTTTATCCTTTTTTGTGCATCATTGTTGCTTATCAGTATCGTTGTTTTTGTTGTATCGTTTAAGCTTTATTTCATTACTGTTAAGGGAGGTTTTGCTTAATGCTGAGCAGCAGCATCGATGGGGATTTTCCTTTTGTTGTTTTTTTTATTTTTATGTCGCGATTTTTCACCAGGCAATGAAACAGTAGAAGAAGGTGTTAAACAAAATGAAGCAATTTGTACGAGTATTAGCGATTGGCGGTGGTGCATTTTCTGAGGTTTCCTCTCACCCCTTCCGGAATGGGTGAACGGCTTGAAGATTAGGTGTAGTAAATGCGCATTAATCGAGGACAGTTACTCGCCCTACTATTAGACGAATCGGTTGGAACGTATCAGATCGGACAAGTTACGAATTATACGGTTTGGTGGAAGAATGCACTGTTAATTCTCTTTCTCTCTACCTAACAATGTCCACCACCGTGTGTATTAACTGTAGAGTAAGCACCTTCTTCTCCTATTTCATTCACTAGTAGCATGTTTGGTTGTTTAGGTTTTTCTTCTTCTGTTTGCTACTATCGCGTGTGGTGTTTTGCTTTGAAAAAAACAAGAAAAACGGGGGAAAATCTGAAAGAAATTTAATAATCCTTTAAGTTTGTAGAACAGACTTATATCTTGATTGTTTAACATTTACTGAGAGAAAGTTTAGGTGAAGTATAACACATTTGAAATTAAAAAAAATCAGGATTATTTATAGATCAAGTAATACACTATAAAACGAAACACTTTTCAATTTCAGTGGTAACTTCGGTACAGTGTCCATCGCCGGAAAATCCGAGAAATGGTAAGGCAATCTACACAAGCACGTCTTACAACTCCGTGGTTAGTTACGAATGTCGCTACGGGTACACACTTGTGGGCGAAAGTTCACGTCGCTGTGGTGCTGACAAGCGGTGGACCGGAACGCTTCCGGCATGCAAGGGTACGTACCGTTCCTGGAAGTCACCTTCCTAACGCTGAGCTGAATTATCATCTGTTCTTGCTATATAACCTGTCAGAAATCAACTGTGGTCATCCGGGCACACTGTACAACGGTTGGCTGGAGAACATCGAGAGTGGCACAGGACTTGGGGCGAGCATTATATTCCGTTGCCATCCGGAAATGTTGCTGGTCGGTAACACATCCTCCGTGTGTCAGATTGATGGCCGTTGGCGGTATCCGTTGCCACAGTGCTTGGCACCGTGTGTCGTACCGTCCATCTCGCAAGGGCAGGTGATACCGATCGAGTTCGACATAGACGTGAACGCAACGACCGTGGTACCGACGAGCGGTAGCAGCTCGAAGGTGAAACATGGCACAGTGCTGGAGGTAATCTGCGACGAGCACTACGAGTTCCCGTTCTCGTCCTTATCGCCACCGACATGCAACAATGGAACCTGGAGCGTAATACCACGGTGTGCACCGGCACGCTGTAAGACCATGCCCAAACCACCCAAGTTTGGTATGGTATTGGCACCGAAGACGGAGCATGGTATGAGGGCAAGGTTTAAGTGCAAGGATGGCTACAATCTTACCGCACCGGGTGGTAAACCAATCCCGGATCCGAACAACTACGTGTTGATCTGCTCGTTCGGTAATTGGACCGGTGAGATGCCCCAGTGTACGGAGGTGTACTGTCAATTTCCGGGCTACATTCCCAACGGGAAGGTATTGCTGGTGGGCAATATGGGACTGTACGACTATCGACCGTACGTGCGAAAGGTAATCAACAATAAGCAGATAATGTACGAGTGTGACAAGGGTTACGTGATTGAGACGGGTCCACCAGGAGCGACCTGTATCGGTGGCAAATGGAGCCCAACGGAGTTGCCGATCTGTACGCCCGGGCAACATCCTCGGTTGCGTTGGAATCGTCGACGTCGGTCGCTGGATCTTCGTATGCGCTTTCATCGATCGAATCAGCTTAAGCAACACTATCGATATCTGCAGCGTAAGCTTGAGGAGCATGATGCTTATCACCAGCACGAGCTAGTGAAGCGTGCTGCCGCACCGTATCGGGGTCAGATCCCTTCCCAGCGTCACTATACATTCGAGGACTTTCAACGGCTCCGTGCGAAGCGTAGCATCGAGTCGAATCGGAACGCAATGCTGAGAAGCGTATTTCGTACAGCAATGGTGCGCGAACGGCGCGAGCTTTCGGATGCCGAGAAAGCGTACAGTAAGTACTACGAGCGGATAAAGACCAAGTATCGCAACTATGTGCAGAATTTGCTCGGGTTCAACAAGGCAAGAACGATGGCTGCACACGATGACATCCACGTGCAGGACGGTCGGTGGCATTCGTACCCGGAGTCGGACCCTGTTAGCCGCAACCGTGGTATGCAGAATGGACGTGAGACGGAAACGGGACAGCTCGTAGGAACGCCCGCTCCATCTCCTGCAACTCGCCGACCACGACCACACAAAGGCAAACAAGGTAAGGCGCGAAAACCGAAACTACCGCCACCGATTACCGTACCGGACATAAACGAACAGTCCCGGTATCGGTTGGATTTTGTCGAGAGTGCCGAAAACAACCGGACGGCGGACCATTTGAATGAGAACGATATCTACAGTAACTATTTCCCACCGCCACTGACCGGACGTTATCATACGAGCTGGCAGTTTGCTTCGGAAGTGACACCTAGCCATCGGAACGAAGGTAATCAGTACCGTGCGACACAGTACCGTGGTCGAACGGGTAATCGAACGGAACCCACGGTGGAGGAAGACCCGTTCGCATTGATGGAGAAGCTACAGTCACAGATTATTAGACGCAAGCGTGATACGCGCGATGTTAGCAGCTCGATGGAGGAAACGAAGCGTGGACAGAAAGCGAACCGCAAGGCACTGAATCAGACGGACGTGGACAGCATGGATCCGGCGCGGAAGGTGAAGTTTAAGGGACCGTGTGAACCGTTAGCCAGTGAACCGTACACACAGCTGGAAATTGTACGCCCCGGCAAGGATCCGAACGAAACGTTCGGTCCGGGTACGATTGTACGGGTGACCTGTACGAAGGGCTACGTGTCGAACATTATCAACCCGAACGCAACGGCAAAGTGTGTGCGGGGTCGATGGAAACCAACCAAACCCACGTGCAGCATGAGTGAGTGACCCGAGCCGGGGAATGAAAAGTTATGTCCAAAGAGAAAGGTTATCGCTTACGTGGAATATTTAACCTTTTTGCAGAGCCTTGCTTCGTACCGTCAACCGAACACGGTAAGTACTACGATGCGTCGGTTGATCTGACGACTATTGATGCGGTACGACCTACGACCACTTCGCTCACACCGATGGAGATGATCGAGAATGGGAAGATGATTAACTTCCAATGTGATCACGGATACAACACGCAGGTATGTGAGGTTTTGTCTTATGAAGAATTCAGTTTGATGGATTAATGTGTTAACCTCTTCCACGCGCAGGGTCCTTCAAATCTGCGATGTTGGAATGGTGAGTGGGCAGTTAGTTCTCTTCCGGAATGTTTGCCTGCGCCCTGCGTACTTCCACCGATTATGCATGCTATGTATCAGGTAGGATTTGGAATTTGGAGCTATTTTGAGTAATTGGGATTTAAGAGATCCTGGTCATTAAATGGAGAATGTTTGTTGAAGACTCCAAAATAAAGATGGTCTAAAAATTTTAGGGTGGATATCGTGCTGGACTAACCATCGCACATGGTAGCTCGGTGATGATCCAGTGCGAAAGTGGCATGGGAAGTGCATCCTCAGTACAGATGGGTAAGCCATCATACT
Organism: Anopheles funestus; assembly: GCF_943734845.2. Classification (NCBI taxonomy): domain Eukaryota; kingdom Metazoa; phylum Arthropoda; class Insecta; order Diptera; family Culicidae; genus Anopheles; species Anopheles funestus. The sequence continues at coordinate 93,168,358 of NC_064598.1, read as the reverse complement.
TCTCACACATCTCAGCTGCTCAACTCTTAATTTCTTATTGCTCCACAGATTGTGCTCTCGGATCTCTTACACCGGAAACGATCAACTGTGGATACATTTCATCGCGCAAATCTCGTGATGATGACAGCAGCTCGATTATCGTACTGGATGGCAACAATGTAACTTCGTCCGAGGATGAAAACGATGGTCGTGAGTGTGGTCCACCGGGTAAGATCCATGGCTCACTGGTGTACAAGAACGGTGAGCAGATAGATGAGGGCAGTGATGAAGGCTTTCCGTCTGGTACGGAGATAACGTTCGATTGTATCGCATCCATCACGGGGGAACAGACGACATGGAAAATTATTTGCGAGGATGGACAATGGATCGGACGGTCTATGAATTGCGGTACGCATATGAACAATACACTTTATTACACATTTAACAACACAGACACAGCAATGCACATTAATACGATATAATTGTGTATGGTTTTTTCTTATAGATGACGATGATCCACTGTTTCATCGGTTACCGTCAGCGAATGGATCGTGCATGTTCCGTAATAATGAACCGCACGTAGTCAGCTTTTACAACGATCTGGAAATTCGGGAGGATATTGTGGAATTTCCACCAGGGACAACGATCATATCGCGGTAAGTGAGCACCGATTAGTCGTATTCAGCTCCCACGGTAATACTGATGGGACCGGGCAGCACATTCGTTTTATGGTACCATTTGTTCGTGTCCAGCACAACTAGATGGAAAAGGTAGAAGAGCACCGAGAGTTAAAAAAATATTGTAAATTATTCGTAAAGCTACATACTTGTCTCTCCGGTTTGTACAACGACGGAAAGGAATTCACACTGATAGAAACATTCCGGTGGTGGTGCAAGAATCCATTCCTTCGCTCCTTTCAGCTGTGATTGCCACGATGGAAGACGGACATTGTCGACCTGGGAAAATCGTTTTGAAGAATAGTTAACTTCTAAGAACTCTACTTCTTGAGCTACTTACATGCATGTGTGCTCCAAGACCAGGTCCACCCATAAACACCCAATCGATGGCATTGTTTTCCGAGTCTTTTGGTAAGAAATAGGGACGCTGATAATGCTGCCTCAGTACCCGCACTATTGCCGGATCACAATTGCTCCACCCGAAGTACCACGGTTCCGTGCCTGGATCGTAACGAACGCGCGACTCCGGCAATGATAACGCCTCCCGTATGTCTCGCAACCCCGTTTGGTAGGGGAAAAACTGGCAACGTTCCGCTTTCGGTCCACTTCCGTGCGTTTCGTACACTCGCTTGAAGAACCAATAGTCAAAGCGTTCCATTGCAGTCCAGTTAGTGGTGGCATCCGTCACAATAACCGGTCCACCACGGTACGCATAGTCACGGGCAAATTCTGCCGGGTTTACGTTGGAAAGTCGTGGTACGGAACCATGAACAGCCCGGCAGAAGCCACAGCTCTCCGGTGGTCGAAATGCTTTTTGCAACTCTGCTGGTATCGTAAGAATGCACTGCAACAGAGAAAGAGAAAAGAATAGAAATGAAATAAGGGAACCGTTTTTGATGTTCTGCTGAAGGACATCCGCCGTAGGGTTAGAAAAGAAACCGTTGAAGTTCGAAGATGCACTTCAAACGGTAAAAAAAGCGGGTCGACGAAAATATGTAAACTCGCGGGAAGCGTTCATTACGCGAAATTAATTCCATTTCTCATTTACATCTTCATTTGCAAACAACGTTGCCAGCAGTGACCACCGCCGTCCTCCGATTGCCGACTGGTGGTTGCCCACGGGATACAGAAGCGCCACGAGCAGCAGGGACAGGAACAGAAACACCAGCGGTACCGTTTTCCAAGGGTTGACCAAACGTTGCCGCATCCAATGGTTGGTGCCCGGTGGAAACAGGGCCAGATACGGTGCAACCGGTGTGGGGAACCGGTTCACTAGAAATTCGCCCAACTCGATGCCACTCGTGTCGGAATTAATTAAAAAATTCTTCATCTTTTCGTGCACTTCATCCATGGTGGGTAGCAAATTTGGTGGCGCAAAAAAAAACACTTTGACTATTTTAGTCAGTATAACGAATTTGGCCGCTAGTGTATGTGCTTTGGGTGCTTTTTGTTTTGCTTCTCCACCGCTTTTTTGCGCTATGCGGGCGGTGGCTGCTTTCTCTCGCTCTGCGGGAAAAATCGTATTAATTCCACACTGAGAAATCACTTCACTTGTTTCATTGTTGTTACAGGCAGGGTCCTTCACTCATTCCGCTTGCTGGAATCACCACTTCAATACGAATTCACCCCGTGTACGGCCAAAACAACCTTCGCCCACCGAATCGGGAGTGATTTTCGGTGCAAATTTTTTTTTCACCAGATTTTCCTTCGTTTTGTACGTTGAAACGCGCGGTTTGTTGTACGCCCGGTGGCCGATTTTCGTTCACTTTCTCTCACACACCCGAAACCAGCTGGTTGGATTGGATTAATTTTTCGTACACTAATTGAGCACTGGCCGTCGATGGAATGGGTGAAGTTACGAACAATCTGGTAACAGTAGCGTTTGGACGTACGCCTGGGTTCCCACCATTTGTTTCCGGCTGTACTCGATACGAAATTCTCTATTGAAGTGATGATTTTCCAGTGTTCGGATGTTGTGAGGACCACTTGTTTTTGGAAAAATTGGAAAGCCACCGGACGTGTTTTGGACGCGTTAGTTGTGCCGTATGGATTGATACTGGCAAAACGGCTGCACTGATGCTGGGGATGCTTTCTGAGCACTGGGCTCTGTAGGATGGAGCTACGGAAAAAAGGGATAACACCCGGAAAGGCAATTGAATTTTTGAATAGAGCAGCTTGGCCAAGCACTGTGGGTGCTTTTTAACAACAGTTTTGGACATTATTAATATGTATCGTACATTAAAAAAAAAAACGATACAAAATTCGTAACGTTGCCCTACAAATATATAATTACATTATATCGCTACGATGAATTCTAAAACAAGAGGCAATATCAAAATTAGTTATTGAAGTATGCTTACATTTGAAAGCTACTCTCTTTACCGCGAAATATACGATTGCCCAAGTGTATGATTTAATTAACTTTCGTCCAATATGATACCCGCAGCAAACATTCTCCTAACGTTCGCTTATGACTGTTGAAACTAAACAAAAAAGAGATGAAACAACTTTATCACAGAGTTTCCGAGAAAAAAAAAAACAGGAAACCATTAGCTTCCGCAAAAGATGTCATTTATTTGATGTTACCCACCTGTGTCCACGCGTACAGTTCGTTAGTGCGTTCATTTGCGTACACTTCCCACAACGCGCATTTGTTTGGTGGAGAATTTTTTATTTTCGGAATCAATTTTAAACACTCTGACCAACCAACGGCACGGCTGCGTACCGGTGTGCGGTTTGAAACAGGATCAAACGTTTGCAGCTGGTGTTTCACTCCTCCCTTCTCCATTTCTTATCAGTAGCTCAGCAGACGCATTCAGACGCAATTGTGATCATTCGTGACGTGGCACTTGGGGGCACGCATTTCCGGTGCCGAACCCAGTCTCGGGAGTTGTTGTGTTGTTGTTTTTCACCACCCATCCCATTACCATTATCGAATAAAGTGATTCGCCTTCTGCATCGGCCATGCTGTTCGTAAGAGCTTTTCTCGCCGAGAGCTTTTCAGATTTCCAGCACCCGGCAGCTCACTGTAATGATGTGACTATTTATTTCTCTTCGCGAATACTTTTTTTTCCACTTGTTAGCGTCCGTTTCGTGGAAAAGTGAAATTTGTCGGAAATAAAATAACTTAAGTTTTCAGCACGTGAAGTACGTAGCGGAAACTGTGTTGTAAAATTGGGATCCATTTTACTTTCGTCATTCGTTTCATGATGGATCAAATCGATGGACGTTTTTTTTGTTATGAGCGCTTATGTGAGTAGCTTTCATCTTCTCTTTGGTTCGCATCCTTTCAATGGGTGTAGCTCCATTTTTGCACACATCCGTTCAGGCGTTTTCCTTATTGGGAAAAAATCATTTATTAAAAAAAGAGAATCCCCCGAAATGGTAAAGGAAGCTCCTTTTACAGCGAACAGAGCTGAAAGGGCACCGGACGGTTCGTTAACTTTTGTGTCCGAGATTGAATAAACATCACACTTCGATTGCTAATCGACATAAAAATGGCATTTGACTGACGTACGGGCTGCTGGAAAACGGCGCCCTTTACGCACTGGCCGTACGTATCGCAATTCGCCGGGAAAGTTTATCTGATTAAGAAGTCAAGATGCCGTGACGGTTTGCGTGACGGTTGAGCTTGAAGCCGGTAACTGATTTCGGATGAATGAAATACCAACCTTTTTTCCGGTGAGAGGGGCGTTTTTAACAATCCCCTGCCCGATAGCGAGTGGCGCAATGAAACTTTTCAACTTTCCGGTACGAAGCAGGATTGGAAACGATTGGCAGAATGGAAAAGGTGTTTGACTATTTTTTTTTGCTTCGATGGACTGTACTGATTGAACGCCTACACGCCCTTGTCCGTTGATGAAACGGGGAAATGAATGCGATTTAATTTGATGGACCCAAAAACCTAACGTGCGGAACTCATTCCACCGTGCGGTCCCCGGAAGGCAGCGTAAAAGGTATCATATTGCATGATTGAATTGAAAACCGAATCATTCAGTTCGTCTTTCTATTGCGCCGCTGTGCTGTTGTTGTTTTCCTCGGCCAGAGCGACGATTTGTCAATTTTCCAATTAAAAGCATTTTCGCTGATGCCAACGTACGCGGCCTTGTTGGAGGAGGAAATTTAAAACTGGAAATTTGGCACCAGCAACCAGAGCCTGTAACTGTTTATGCTGGTGGCCACTAGCAGCCTGTAGAGTGTTTTCGTGTTTTGTTTTGCGTAGATTTGCTATGTTTTCGATTGAAATTAGAGTCAACGTTGATTGTTTGTAAAGAATTTTCTAGGAAATCAGTGTATTTACCATTCGAAAGCGTATCCGGTGGCGAGCCTTTTCCTGGCCATAGTATTTATTTTAGAACTAATCAACTATTTTCAGCTCGAAGAAATTGGTTTACTATTCGCAAATTGAACCTTTGGCTGAAATGGAATTGAAAAATTGGCTTAATTTAAATGTTATGTTTCCGTATCGGGTTTTTGCGTTTCAAATTGAGTTTGCTCTTAGAAGTAATATAAATAGACACTCATTTAATAACAGGATTTTCCAAAGGATACAATAATTTACCATGTTAGTAATTATAAAAAATGTTTCAATAACTTTCTTGATAGATGTGTTGATATTGGAAAGTATGCCATGATTGGTACCAGTGTACGTACATGCGTTCGTTCGGAGTGGAGTGGCCAAAAGCCATCCTGCTTTGGGTTGAATCAGGAAAATGATTACGCTAGTAAGTATTTCATACTGATCATCGTAAATACTTCACATTGTCACGACAATCTGGTTGAATGTTTGCAGTGGAAAAACCACCGACGATACTGATACGCCACCAGAATGGTCCTATTGCGCAGAGCAACGATGGGAAGTTGATCGTGTACCCAGGTACTACCGTCCATCTCGAGTGTCTCTGGATGCGCCGATTTGGAAATCCACGATGGAACGTTAGCCATGATTATCGGTAGGTGACCGGATCTCTGTAGGCTTCCGGAGGCTAGAATACGAGAAGATCCTTTTGCTTTTATTGGCAGCAAGTATCCCGAAGGATGGAGCTCGGACGAGGGTCGTGATCCACAGTTGGAGTTTCGTATTAGTATTATGCACGCGGTGAAAGATGACTCCGGTAGCTTCACCTGTGTTACACCAGCTCGCCACACACATACGGTCGAGGTGATCGTAAAGGTATGTCCCTGCATGGTGGAAGATTCGTCCTAAGAAGGAGATCTTCCATTACGAATTTCGTCTTTTTATGTATCTTCTTGCAGGCAGTCCATTGCAATGAAATCCAGGTACGTCGAGGACTTTCGGCTAGCACCGGTGAAACGATGATGGGGACACGGGTACTGTTCTCCTGCACGAATGGTAATGCACTGATCGGTACACCGGAGATTAGCTGTCTGCCGAGTGGCAACTGGAGTGCACCGTTACCCGTCTGCGAGAGTGTTGAGTGTGGTGAGGTTCCGATACAGCCGAGCAGCAATGGATCAGCACCGCGGGTCGCCATTCTGTCCCGGGAGGTGGGAGGAAGGGCAGCATTCTCCTGTCCACCGGGGTATGGTTTAAGGGGACCGAGTGAGGCCATCTGTTTGCCAACGGGTGAATGGGGTGGTCCTTTCCCGTCATGTGTCGGTAAGTTCGAAAGTAAATGATACAGGGTTATAGCCATTTGTGGATTCTTTTCAAGTTGAAGTGGATTGAGTTGAGGTAGCTGGATCTCTGGAGTTTAGATAGCTGGGTCTATGGATCTAGTTCTGGATATAGTCTAAAATTTGATTTGATTCGGTTCAAAGTTTTCGACAGAATGCATTCGAATTTCCATTCGTTGAACATTCCACTTCAATATGAAAAAGTCCAGCAATAGTTTCAACTTTACCATTTCAATTAAAAGAGTCTTGGCAAATTTGGAGATTGGGAAAGAAGAGTGTGACGCTCAAAAATATCGATGAACGACGTGTGCTTTAATCTTCCAAAGAGGTGCAATGTTTCCATCCGGGGGCACCACAAAACGGCTACGCTCAGGGAACGCCACCGTACAGGGCGGGTGATGTGGTACAGTTCAACTGTAATCCGGAGTACATGATGCAGGGACAACCGATCATCGCTTGCCAGGATAATGGACGCTGGTCGGGAGGTTTACCAAAATGTGAGTGTTTTAGGTCTAATCCACAATGTTTTTTCTCTCTTCTAGAGAGAATTATTGTCTCGCACAATCCTTTGTTGTTAGCAGCTTAAAACAACTTTTGAATTTTGTTTTATGCGTTATTTGTATTGTAATAGGTGTACAGGCTTGCTCGTATCCCGGCACCGCCATCAGTGGTCGGATGTCATCGGTAAAGTTCTACTACTCGATCGGTGAAAGCATCACGTTCACTTGTGACGCCGGGCTGGAGTTGCGCGGTGCCAAGATGCTAAAGTGTCTCAAGAACGGCAAATGGTCGAATGCCATTCCGACGTGCGTGAATCCGGACGCAGTAAATGTGCGTACGGACGCCAAGGGAGTGTTCAAGCGGGACAACTAGACGGTTTCGAACCATTTCGCCGTAAGGAGCGTACAAACGACCCACCTACTAGCGGTGGTACTGTCTGATGCTGCTGCTGCCGCCGCCGATGACGGTACTGCCACGAAGACACGAACCCTGTTGGAAATCGGTTTCCGGAGAGGTAGAGAACTCAGCTGAACAAAGTGAAAGCTAAGAAAAAAAAAACGCAATGGCAATAGCAATAAACCAGCAATCATCGAGAGCAGTTTTAAGGAATTGTTTCAGCATAAGCCGTAGCCGCTACAAAACCAGAAGATCGTTACAAGCGTACAAGGGAAGAATGGAAGTGAGATGGAAGAGGGGAGGGGTGGGAGGTGCAGCTACTTAATAATAGTAATAAGATTTAAGCAAACAAAACAATAACAATAACAAAACGCATAGCAATGCATACATAATCATAATGCAAGTTAATTGGGCAAGCTAATCAACAACAACATCCCACACATACGGACACATACGCATACACAAATATTAAGCAACTCACGTAGCTTAAGCTCAGCAGGGTATGGCGATTAATCAGCAGTTAATAACTCCTTTTTCCCACAGCCCGTAGTACGAAGGGTAGTACATATCGCGCTAAGAGCAGTGCTAAAGGAAGAAGGTTCAAAAACGCGACCCGAATTTGTTCACAAAAATGTTCTTCTTGTTTGCTTTCCCTTCACTAAAAAGGACACAAACGGGGGCAAGTAGAAAGAGAAGCAGATTCAACATACTCGTAAAGTTAAACGACCAGATGTACACGTATGGATATTTATACTAAATACTCTAATTTTCATTCATTTTCAGCAATTGCAAGGACATAATCAATTGTAAAAACTTGAAAGTTTAAATTGTTTCATTCGGTTTTTAATTGTTAATAACCATTGTTTCAAGGATTCAAGTATTCGCTAGCAATTGTTTTTGAAAGTAAATGACTTGTGTAACATTTAGCACAAATATAATATTTTAAATATTTATCTTACCATTTTCAACAGCATAACGCTTCAAAAACTTAATTTCCAAAACTGCTGTTGTTTGCGATCAACGTTCAAATTTGAATTGTTTGAATGGCTTTCCAACTGATTTAGAAATTGATGTTTTAATACAATTTGTCAGCGATTATATTATTTAAAATGATATGATAAATATGTGAAACTATTAATTTTTGTCTCAAATATTATTTCACATATTTTCACATTGGATTACGTCTTTGCACTTGGTGAACATAAATGAAAATTAGTGTAAATATTACATAAATGCTATCGGAATCAGGGCTTTGATTGTTGTATGGAAGAAATGGTTAATGTTTGATTGGTACAGGTTGACCATTACTAGTATCTTAATGCGATGGATGTGGAAAAAAAAGACCATAGAGAGATCGTAATCCACAGAAAGGGAAGAAAGCAAATAACTTTGAGATATCCTCACTGGGAACGTTTCGTTAGTGCCGTGTGTCCTGTTAATGCTTGCAACAACTGAATTGCTTTTGTTTGTGTTTCAACGCATTCTTACTGTTGTCACTGTTGATACTGATGATGCTCTGATACTTGGTTGTTGTCTGTTTTGATGGATTGCACGCACCGATCATTTTGACGTTGGGGGAATCCTTTTGTTTGTGAACCGACCGACCCAGTTCGCAGTGGTTTTATGCTTGACGCACATTTAATTGTATCGATGAACCGGGAATTTCATTTCGGGTTGGAAACAGTGGGTGTCAAACACGTCGGTTTCAACACGCTTCACACAAGTGATGCGTACTTGTACCGGTCAGTGGTTTATGACTGGTGAATAAATAATAACCAGCAAAATTGCATGATCAATTGATTGATATCGGAATAATGTTGATTTTTTTTTGTTGCCTTATGTTGAAACAAAAAATGCAGATTTATCGACACGCAGCATAACAAAATTCAAACGTATCGGTAATCGCCCGTGAGTGTGCTAATTTATGCACAACTTAATCGCAAATGTAATATCAACATGGTTGAGCTCGTTGTTTGTTATTGCAAGCGCGTGAATCCTTGTTGATTAAGCTTTTCTTTTTTTTTCGTTGGTTTGTTTGTATCATATCTTCGATAATCCACCACCCTGTCAGTGAACATTCGTCAAACGAGCGGATGCAAAATGAGTTCACGGTATATAATTGCTTTCATCAAGGGATGAGTTGAGGTTCCTTTTTTTTCTAGTGCACTCGGGTTAGTGGACAGCAAAATATCCTGTATGTAAGTGGAACAGTGCTGCCTGGCCGTTCGGTTTTGGTGGGTGTGAGTGTGTTTTTTGTTGTTACTATTGTCACAGGAAGGGGGCCCACTTTTTCAGCAGAGTAATCGTTTTGTATCGCCTCATCGTTCGTAAGCCAACAAATACATTAGGTGCCTGTTATGCGCACAAATTTATCTCCCTTCATTGGCGTTCTAGTGGCGTAAAGTGTAAATAATAAGCAGGTGGAATTTATTGAACATACTATATATTATATACTTACAAATGAAATACATATATATATCAATGTTTTACTATTTTGATGAGCGCACAACTTATTTTTTGCTCCTCACGCAGTACACACGCAGTTCAATACAGTTGTCGCGTGAACTTGCCGGTGGGTTTTTGTTTTAATTAATCCGAACTTCGCTCGTGGTGCTTGTTTTTCGCCTGTAATATTGGTGCTGTTGCGCCAAACGCTTACGCAAACGGTTGATGGGTGGTATGCGGTTACGATGGGTGACAGTTTTTAACCGCCAACCGTCATCCGGCAACGATTCATTTAATGAGAACAATTCATTTTAATGAGTGAGTTTTCTGTGCAACGTTTATCATATAATTTTGTAGTCCACTTGAACAATGGCCGGCAATCTAACATTAAATTATGAGTTTATGTTGCATTCATTTTAATTAGCGTAAATAATCGGAAGCCACAATTAATGGATGTTTTAACTAATTATTTAATTAATTTTGCGACCCTTATTTTGTGGGATTTTGTGTGACGTTAATCCTTTTTTGGATGCTTTTTTGGGTAGTGTATTCTTGTTGTTTTTTGAATGAATAATTTAGCATTGTTTTCATTATGTAGTTTATTGTTATGATCGCGTTTCAACGGAGTGCAAGAAAGCACGATAGCTTTAATGGAAATGGTAAGTTTTTCTTAGATATAATTTTTCATAAAATCCAAAAACAAAATTATCCCAAACACGAATACAGTCCATCTTATAGATTGGAGCATCGTTTTCATTTGAAATGATCGTGTAAAATAATGCAAAGAAACCCCACAGACAGTCAATTCCGTTATTCGCATTCGTTATTTGTTCTGGTTGCCTTTGGCCTTGTGAAAAAAGTGAAGGTTATTTTGTACCATTTTGTTCAACTTGCCTAACAGTGAAACCTTGTCATTTTAGGTATGTTAAAGAGATAACAAATAAATGCAATTCAAGACCACAGGATAGAAATCGATGGAATGGTTTCAATCGAACATGAGCTGCAAATGTGTTCAGAACCGGAATGTAAAATGCAGTATTTGCCAGGGGGTGTCCATTTTTGTACGGTGAAGCCTTTAAGGTGATCCCAGACAAAATGTATGCATTTCAATCAGCATCGAAAAGGTTTCGAGGCGTTTCAACAGAACGGTAAACCATCAATTTGAGTTGAGTCGTATCAGATATATTTCCATGAACGGAGATTTCCGACACACAAGCATGTGATTCATTTTAAAATATGACATCTCAAGGGATATGTTGTCGGAATTTACCCTTAAAACAACTTGTTACATTTTTGCTGTTGTTTCAATGAGCTTAATTTCTGCAATATTTTTAGACATTCGTAAGATGAATTGGAAACCCCGGGAATAATTATGTAATGTGTTAAAAAAAACCGTCCTCCATTTGAAATGCTCAATTGAAATGTAAATTTTGCAACCGTATTTCCGTAGAGAGAAGTACCAACAGCACAATTTCCACGAGGTCTTCCGCCATATTGACGCTTTCACGCTGCGAAAAAGCGTACAAACACCTCGGGGTATGGTACGGCAGTCCATTGATCGTACAGTTTCCATTTGATTGCACAAACTTTCCCAGACAGAAGCGACGAATAGTGCAAAACGATTCGCACTTTGCATTAGAAATAGACTTAATGTCCGTAACATGAGTGGCGCTATTTTTAGCTTCCCATGCCCGATGGATGAGCAGGAAATTGAAGTTAACCCGTACCTTCCCCCAGTTGTCGATCCACACTTATGGGTAGAGAGGCCTTAATATGCAAATAAAGCTAAAGCAAGCACCGCGCGTGTGTGTGTGCGGGGAAAAAGCTTCCATTCAGAGTTTCACAACCCCGTGGGGAATTTTCTTTGGCAAGCATCAGGATTTGCACCGCAATTTTTGCATCTCAGTGCGTCGCCTACTTTCTCGGCACACTGGTTTGTTTTCGGTGAATGGGAAAAGAAGCACCACCTTGACAATGTGTCCCTTGTGGGTAGGGGTGCTGCATGTTGTACGAAACACGAAAAAACACGATGTCGGTGACCTAGTTACCGTTGAATAACTTTGCTAATTGGTTCTGTTGTGCAAATCGGTAATTACATCGGTTATGGGTAAAGGTGGCTGGCTGGCTGGCTGGCTGAAGTGCACGAAGAAAAGGTAGCTTGGAATCCTTCGGGTTCATGCAGTCGGCTTCTTGACACCGTCCATGATGTGTATGTAGAGTGGACTGTAGTGTTTAATTACATGCAAATTAACGATCTTGCTGATGGTGAACAAAGAGTAAGATGGAACGCAATGAGCATAAAGCGTTTAGGTGTTGTTTGCAGATCGCTTGATCTCAACTCTTGAGATTTCACATGTCCAGTTTAAATTTTATTCTTAGACATTAAGTCGACAAGAAGGCAAATATTGTAAAATGTTTTCTCCACGTTTCCTCCACAGCATGTCTTGATTGTTGACCATTGGCACTGCGGTAGCAATCGAGGAAAACAAAAAACTTCCCGGAAGTAAAAACAAGTCGCAAAAATCCAAAAGAAAAGGACAAGATTTTATCTTTCAATTGTGCGGAATGTACGTGCGCTACATAGTAAATATTGGCGACCGGTAAAAGAAACAGGTAAAAACAGTTACCGTTGGGCCAATTTGATCAAACTCACTCGAGTAGCTAAACTTTTCTTAGTTCAACAGAAAACAACGAACCAAAAAAAAGGAAGATCTGCAACAGAAAAAAAAGGAATGCATCCGCCAGGAAGGCGAATGCAGTGCAAGATTCGTCAAACATTGCGCCACGGTAAGTTGAAAACTTTGCAACTTGGTGCCGGAAAAGTGTACTCGACAATCGTTCCACCATGCTGGTCACACGAATTTTAACCGGATGGGGGTAAAAAATATTCTTTGTACGGGTGAGATTTCTTTGCAGTTTCACAGAAACGAAATTGCATGGTAAAAAGGTGAAGGCCTGTGCAATGTATGTGGAGAGTATGAGGTATGAACTTGACTACAGTTAGAAGATTCGTGATGGAATCCGGAAGGATATGTTCTACCCGTAGACAGAGGGAAGGATACTTGCTATACTTCAGAAGATCTTTTGTTTCTCGACACTGTTTTTTGGGAATGAGCTCTGGGGAATAAGGATAAGTTAGGCATGCGGTATTCTCGCTCTGACAACATTGTTCTTGACATTGGAATTTAGAGCTTGGTTTTAGGGACACAAAGTGTTGAAAAAAAAAGAGCGATGGAGCACTGTAGTACTGTGAATGAAGAATTCAATTCTCATTAGGTTTTCTATATGATCTTCTTGAAATATGTTTGGTTCCTTAATGACAAAAAAGTTGGGAATTGTCTGTTAAATAAGCAATAAGACCTCAAATGTTGGACATTGAGTTATTTAATGAATATAATCAATTTACACATCTAGGAGTTTAAATAAACTTTATACATTTAGAATAATACATTCCATTCTATTGACACCAATAGTCACCAGTGTGCTCTGGTCTTTTAGAATCGAATCGTGTACAGAATTTATTTCTGCAGTAGAACTCCAATTAACTGCACGACCTATCTTTAGTGCATGTATCGTAGCACATCCCGGGAGCTTTGGCATCGGGTAAAGTTGAATTACCCGATGGTAATTTTCAGAGATCATCTTCCAAAAGAGATCACGCCGGGTTCCGATTGCACACGAATGCAGGCAAACAGCTCATATTCATTGGCTAAGGGTAGAAATTTCGTAGCCGTAACCATCGGTCGGACTAGTTCGCCTCCTAACTTTCTCGTCTAGATTGCCTGCATGTTCTTCAGCCGTGGCAATGTTTATTGCACAAAATGCCACTCCTGAGACGCACACTGTACACCAACCTAGTGCTATCGGCATTTGGTACGGCCGAGCATGGCTCGTAAGTTCATCTGTGCTGTGTGGCCCTTTTTTGCTTTTAACTGGATTTCCTTTTCGCTGGAACTTGGACAAAAGGGTTATATCTACTGTATTTCTTCCTGTTCTTTGTGCCACTTGCGCCTCACACACGATCACACCGCACCGGGGAAAAAGGGGTTTTATTTGTTTCGTACACTGGGTTAGGAGACGGTGCGATATGTTGCTTTGTAACAGCTGGCAAGGAGACCTCCGGTTTGGCCCATTCATCGTGGTTGCCTTCGGTAGCTTTCTCCCGGTGGGTTTTTGGGGTTAACCAGCAGAAGAAAGAACCTCTCCCCAGGTCCCGGTCGTCCGGAGTTCACTGGGCTCAGATGCTACGGATCCGGTCGAGTTTGTTTCGAGGCCTGTTCCGACGCTCTGCTCGGTGAATGTCGTATGAATAACAATTTCTCGTAATTAAAGTAAAACCGTACGGTGGCGGTGGCAAAGTGCACAAAATTGTGAATATTCTCCAAACGGTGAGGATCATGTTGCCACCAGGAAGACATTTTAACTCGCACAAGAAACGGGGGAAGGGGTGAAGATTGGAGAAGCAATAAGAAGTTGTAGCGGATCGACCTGTGGTTCTACCGGTCGGTTCTTCCATTGTGGGGTGAGAAAAGTGGACGACTTGGTGGCTTGGTAAGGAACCAAGTGCGTTGTAGATGAGCAGGAAGAAAATTATAATCGTTAAGAAACGGGTCGTGCATAAGTTTGCATCGTGCAACCGCTTGCGCGTAGAAGTGGCGTTTCGCTTGGCAGAAGCAACACAATGCACACAGTTTGAGGGATGGATTTCTCTTTACGGACTGGGTTAGGGGATGGAACAACCAACCGAGTGATGTGTCGCGTTTCACGTAGTGGAAAGGACACCGGCCATAAAGGAACAGCGCAGTGACTTACTTACTCCACTTACCCGTAATTATAGGCCATGAAAGAAAGCGTCTTGGCGGGACTTGTAAGTCATCTTTCGCAAAATCGTCTTCCATCAGTGTGCCACCCGCTAGCAGCTGCTGGCGGTTTGATCTTTCCTCACGGGGCAAGACCCACACGAAACGCTAGGGAACGAAACATAAAAGATCCGCTCATGTGAAATGTGCAATTTGTAGGCTAAGGATCAACCCACCGGAAATGTGTGCAAAGGGCTCGTTGATGTGCCGCCGACCAGCGGGGAATGTGTCGGTGTCGGTACTAACGGCATAAAGATACGTTGTTATGATACACCGGACCCAGCGGTGCATATGCGGGACTCGCTGGTCGCGAACAGAGCAACAGCGACAGAAGTACATCATTTGAATTATGATGCTTTTAAACAACCATCAAGGGGACGCTCATGGCATCGAGTTGTAACGAGCGCTGGCACTGAAAGGACTGAACAGAATCGAGCACCTGTGTGCATCGGTCCATTTTTTTGTGGAATCTAAGTAGTACTCCGTTACGTTCTAGTGCAATAGAAAAGGGGCAAAATTAATTATATTATGCTCTAATTAGTAAAATTTACTTGCCAGAACGCAATAGAATAAGGAAACCATGTTTCTGCTAGGATGGAACGTGGAACCGAATGTTGGTTGTATAATAGTAAAATCGTGGATGAACATAAATGAAAATATGTTTTCATGCCTTAATTTTGTTTGTTGCACACATTTATGGTACAGTAATTATTGCTATGTATGGCACATATACAATGCAAAGCTAATTAAAAATTAAAAACATTACTGAAATCGAGCCATCACTACATACTGGTAATCTTCGAGATACAAGCTAGCTCTATATATATGTGGATTTTAAAAATGAACTCAAAGTTTAGCAAGTATGTCTATCCTTCTAATTCAATCAAATAATATTTTACAAACGTTTTAGTAAATATCAAGACTCTTAGTCATTAATCTCTTGTATCATTAAATTAATATTAATGAAAATGCAATGATTGAAATTAGCAAGGATAGATGCTTTTTATCTCAAATAATGTGTAGTAATTGCAAAGGAACAATTCATTCTGCTGATTCAAAAACAATTAAACAGCGATAAAAACTATTTCTTTAATAACCAACCAAAACAATCAAACTTGTCCGCAAACCCCATAACTGGATTAAAACATGGTTTCATAAACTTCTTTTCACTTTACCATTCATTCATTAGAATAATCCGATGAATTCTCCACTATCGCGAACGCGAAAAACACAAGTAAAAGCAAATGGAAAAACAAATGGAAGAAACAGATAGGAAAGAAAACTTTCGAAAGACTGTTGGTACATTACCGAACAGCACTGTTGGAAAGCTTTTGTGTGCATGTGTGAGGATGAGAACAGGAAAATATATTAGTTTAATCGCTTTATAAATGAATTTGTCCTGCGGGGATAATGTTTTTCTTCTCCTCAATCCCGTTTTTCCCATTCTCAACTTGCAAATAGCTGCACAATGCTGGAAGGGACGATTTTGATTCACTTTGCAGTTCTATTTTGCTACGTTTTGCTTTCGCGTGGTTGTTGAATTTCAACACATCTGAAATGAATGCTGAAACCGTAGTGCCTGGTGGGCTGATAAGAAATGTTCATTTGCATAGTTTTGACGGTGTTTTTTAGGGGCTGGGGAGGAAAACGAGTGTTTCCACAAAAGGCGTTTTGCGGGTGTATTGAATTGTTTGCCTAATTTATGATGGTTATGTATCATCGAACAGAAGTATGAGAAAGCGACAAACTTTCTTTTCCGTTGGGCCGTTCCAGGTGGTAAGCGACAATTTAGAACAAGAAACTGTACAAAAAAAAGAGAAATCATTCTAAAGTTTCAATTCAAGTAAAATAAAACGCACATATCACATAGGAAGAGTGGAATACAAAAAAAAGAAGTACTACTTTACGTCAAACCGTTTTTCGTCGTGTAGCAAACGTGTGCAGGTTCCAGAAAATTTGTTACTTCACATAAAATATAATGAGTTCCGGAGCCTGTTCCACTAAATTTGCTCTGCTTGGGTTCGCTTTTTGTTACACCCTGTGTTTGTTTTTTTTTTTTGCTCTCCTTCCTCACCATAAAGAAACCAACGTAGGCCCATTCGTTGTTTGGTTCAATGCCACCGGTTCTAGTGGTTCGGTTTTTTGGTAAGATTCCAGCGAAAGTTTTTCCTCTTTCCCGGGCTGCTGGTTCAGTTTTTGGGTAGTATCCTTTTTTTCACGGAAGCGAAAGAACAGCACGAATCCCGGAGCAAGGCACTAGTGGTACCTTGGCAAAAGGAACAGACCAAAAATGGTCACAGGATTCGCTTGGGTGGTCGAGCGAAAGCGCGACAAACGAATGTGGAATGCTCACGTTTGATGCTCCCATGGTAAGAAGTTACGATGACGCGTGTTGTGTACACGGGACGCGTGCTCGAGAAGCTAGAAAGAGGTGGACGTTTTGTGCGAACGAGCCCCACCAACGGGTATCGTTTTCCTTCCGAACGCGTCCGTGGCACGCAGATAGATGCTTTAGTCATTTTCGAGCGTGTGGTTCTCAGCGGCCGGCATTTGCTTTCCATTAGCATAAATAAGACTCATTCATTTTGCGTTCCTGCTCGTTCCACACGGGAGTACCCTGGGAGACTCGAGTAACCCGGTAATGACTGCAACGGGGTAGTAGTAGACGAACGCTACTCTGGTGTGTGTGTGTATGGGATAAATCAGCACTTTCAGTATCATCATTTGGTTGGCTGAAGATATTTATTCCACGGTCGGTTTGGTGCCGGGAATCGTCCTGCCGTAACTGTTCCATATCAAGCCATTACTGTTCCATCATCGACGTGGAATATTCTCGATGTACTCCTGGTGTTCCTGGTTTCGTTTGGTGCTGGAACACGGGAGTGGTGAAGTTTTCAAATATGCTAGAAATACTGCCAGAAAATACACTCTCCTCGTCCCAATGTGAAGGAGTCTATAACAGGTACAGGTCCCAAAAGTGGGACAAACAGCCACCGAATGGGAATGAGTTAATTTGACAGAATGTTACTGAATCCTGCCAAATATCCTTTAAAACGCTTTCACTAGCTACAACGGATACGTGTCACTTTGATGTAAGTAAGCGACACTTTGTTAGCAGCTGTGTACACGCACACGAAATGATGCCATCTCCGTTGCGCCACTGGAGAGGACACGATTATGGGTACGATGTGCGGTAGGATAATGTTTTCCGTACCGATGCCGGTAGGCTTTCCATGGTTACGGGTACTACACACTGCCGGAAGTATGATCCGCTTCCCTGAACACTAATGGTGTTAAAAAGTGAAACGCTACCACTCGAACGGACTAAAGCCAAATGACTGGAAGCAAACTTTCGTTGTGAGAGCTTTAGAGCTCAAAAAAAATAAATAAAAGAAAACACATCTCAACATATGTGTGTGTGTGTTTGTGATAATAACACTAATGCGGCTTTCGGTGAATGGTGAGCGAGGTTAGGTTTTATTTCAGACCCAAAAACTGATGGTACTTGTTGGTGGTATTATGCATAATGAACAACAGGACGTAATACACGTTTTCTGGGTTCGTTGCACAAATAACCGTTTGGGATTGTTTCACTCGATGGTATTTGCTTTTGTGTATCGCTTATCCGAAGTTATTCAGTATGGAGCAACACGATGAAATGGTGCTAATTCTAGCTAAGTAATTACAAACGGAAACATGAGAGTGATTTTATTTGACGAGCGCGAACATGAACTGCGGTTGGGTGATATTACAGTGCAATCTAATAAATGAAGCGTAGATGAGCATATTGATGGAGAAGAAATGTAAATATTTACTTCATTTCATTCAATTTATGAAGCAGATAATAGCTTCATGGGATATTAAATTCGTGTTGGAATTACCCTACTTATGGTACTTTGCTACAATGTTTGGTTTTGAACATCGAGAAATGGGATCATATCTCATCAGTATTTGGTAAAATATATCAATGCCTATACTAAATATTAAATTTTGAGGAGCAGAGTATTTATAAGTCGACGACGACGATCTGGAGGTAATTGAAGAGTTTAGGTACCTTGGTACGATGGTAACTTCGGATTCAAAGGCACATGCTTATGGAGGACCTGTTAAGGGCTTAACAAATTCCTATGATCCAGAATATTACACCATGCCGCACCTTGATACGTCCGGGAATCCTCTATGGCTACGAGTCTTGAACATAGCTGGCGGACGACTTGTCATTTTCAGAGCAGAAGAGAATAGAAGAAGGAGAATAAATCGAGAGCTAGCTGAGCTATTCGGCGGAGGACACATCCTGACGATGTTGAGGATGACAGTCTCATGTTTTCAAGAAGATGCTTTCTAGCGATCCTTTCAACCGACGGTGTAGAGGATTATAACAGACCGGAGCAACGTGGCTATGGATGATATGGCTGACAATTGATCTCGATTTTAGAAGATCGTCCCAAGGCATGATGACAGGCAGATGTATATATTAATAGTTAGATTTCATGTATACACTATAGTCGTAATATTGTTTTAAGACAATTCAGCGAATTCACTATAGCGAGTTCCAAGAAAGCGTTCTTTCAAGAACCCACATCGTTTTCCCTTTTACAGCACATTAAATCGAGCAGTGCATTCGTGAGACCATAATCAGATGGGTACGCGACTGTTGACAGCTATTGAAGAAAGCAGTTTCGTAAGTACTTTAGCGGTTTTCCATCCTTTCAGTCACAGCTGTTAGTACAGTGAGCGAATGAGAAGGTTGAGTAGAAAAGTTATGTTCTGACGTGATTTGTTTGAAAAGTGTTGAAACCGTTTGTCGAGATGAAGTTTTTAAAGGCACGTAAGAATGTTCATAACTTTCGCTGAAACATGGCCACACTGCAAATGTGTCCGCTTTCGAACGATTACGAGGGTACAGTTCGGCGAACAATCAGTCAGCGGGAAGATGTTTCTCAAATGGCATGTAAGCTTGGTGCTTTTTCGTTTCGTTCCGATCGTTATGGCCAGGTTCTGGCAGTCAACCTGTTCCGAGTCGCAAACAAATCGCGCACGAGCTGCTATAGTCTGTCGGTGCAACCCAACTTTTGCCATTAGAATTAACGGAACCGGGTAGTGCTTTATTTGCGGTTAGAAGGTAGAGGTATTTGCCAAAATTGTCAGGCAATAAAACGGAACTCAGACATAGGCTTTTGTCGCCGAAAAACATGCATTCGTGTCAAACGGCTTCATGGGCTGGGTTTTATGGCCGCGAAGAGTTTAATTAAAATTTTACGCGCTTAAACACACTTTGCGCAACGGATTCGTGGGAACGTTCTTCTGGGGAAGAGTTGTAGACGGTTGAGATGTTGGAGATGTTCCAGGTGTTTGTATGTATGTTGCCGGCTGTTGATGACGGTGACGAGACGATTTGTTCTCATTTGTGTCGGTGCTAATGCACGACAACAGAATCGGGTCATGGTTTTGATTGAATTGGAGACAGGATAAGGAGACATTTTTTAGACGGGGTCGTGCAATTGACAGTAATGAGAAACGTAGAATATGTAGGGTAATTCTAATGAAAATATAAAAAAAATGTTTTTATGTAAAGAAATTAAATGTTCGAACATAGCTGAAGGATGTACAAGATTCCATTCAACTTAATCTGCAAAGTGTCCAGGTAGAGCTGGAATCCTTCCCAATTCCTGGAACTTTTGTAAGTTTATCATCAAGCCGTAAAGCTTTTACAAATGAGAGAGTTAAGTAAGTTTTGAATCAATTTCACCTTTAAAAAGAAAATGGAATGCTTTCCACTTCAATTTGAAATGTACCCAGCAATGCATTTGAAATTTTTAACTTGACCCCAAAAACACGGTAAAATAACTTCTAGTTTAAGTATTAAATTAAATGTACCTGATTGTATTATAGTAAAATTTGAGAAAAAAAAAATTAAAAACCATTCCCAGCCCATCTTCATAATTACCATGTCATACTAAAATAACCGAATATGACAACACTTTCCACCATGTTCGAGTTATTGTTTCGTGCTTAAAATTGTATTTGGTTAATTTTACACTTTGTCATCATTGAAAGCACTCTCAACTATTCAACGAACACGTTTGGCTCCTAACTCATCAAATTACAGTTCAATTAAGAACCAACCCCAACCCAACCCGTACGCCCGTGCGTGGAACGATGTCTCGCTTTTCATCCCTTTATAATTGGAGCAATTTTTGCAGCACGTTTAGCTAATTGCTATTAGCGGCGCCCAGGCAATGCCAGAAACAAAACAAAAAAAAAAAAACACAACAGCATTACCCGCTGTGACCATAATGGTAGTCAGGGTGACCTACACCGGAGACACGAAGGCGGTCGTCGGTACATGTGAAGCGCTGGTACACCATAACGGAAAACATGGATTGTAAATGTCCGATTCGCATTGTACAAGGGTGTTTACATGGTAGCAGCACGGTAGCAGCTGCAAACGTCGTTTGACGACGACACCCAAAAACCACCATCACCCCAAAACGTCAAGCGTCGGTAATAATGCAGTGGGCATCCCTGTACAGTGAAAGTCCCATGGCAAGGCACGGGATGGTGCGATAATTGGTTGGAATTGATTTCCCCTTTTTCGCCACCCGGAACGAGCGAGTTGGTTGGGTAAAGTTTTCTTCCTGTGGCCTGACCATCAACCACGGAGCACCGGGCTAGTTTGGAGACCACTTTTTGAAGCTCTGTTGGGTAGAAGAAATTAAAAACCAGTACACCCGCTGGGCAGTGGAGCAATGGAGAACGATACAATTTTCCACTTGCCGTATTCGGGTGGTTATGTTATGTTCCGTACCATATTCGAGCGGTGACACTATTGTTGGAAAGACTTGGCCACTTGCTCCATTACACCGTGAATGGGTGTGAAGGGAAGTGTATGAGTGATTCTATAAATTTTAAACATTACCCTTTTTGTTGGCCCCCAATCGTGCTACAGATGGAAGGGTAAAGCGAAAGTAGCATGAAACGGTAGCGCGAATCCCCAACCGAACCAATAATGGGATGTTTGTGGAATGTTCATTATTTTGGAACCGACCGTGCCAAACCTAAAACCCATCCCTACGGGTGGTGCACCATCTATCTTCACGAATTCAAACAAAAGTCAGTTACGGGAGAGCCGATTTGTGCAAAAGTTGCACCATTTATGCTTTACATTTTGGTGGCCCATGCCGCTCGTGTACAGCAAATGACGAAACCGAATGTTTGGCAATTTGCCAGCGAAATACCAACGCTGAAAGTATTCCACTGGAATCGTTCAACGAAGGGACTATTTTGGGTGGAAAAGGATCGTTCAATGGTGATGATGATTCTTGTACGCTTGTTACTAGCTACCGATTCTAAAGGGGCAATCCGTATCGCTTCGGGCGCAGTAACCGAATGGGTAAGTTTTATTGTTTCAACTGACCGGCAGTTTACCCGAATTTTCCCGCTGAGATATTAGCTTATTTATTAAAATTTTATTAAGTTGTGTGTGTATCGGCGTTAAATGATCGATTGCAAAACTTTCCCGACGGAGTGGCTCTTTTTGGGGATACTTTTGTTCGGTGCGTTTGATCCTGTTTCGCTAAGCTGTTCTTGTGTACCATTTTTAGACATTTATTGGAGGGTGAGTGTTCGAGATTGTTGTAACAAGTTGTTGCAGTTAGAGTACAAATTAACGAATAACAATCATCGAATATGGTGTGGCTAGAAAGGTTTAAAGATGGTTTTCCACTGGGATGGATTATTGAGGCTTATTTTTTAATCAATACTTTCATATCAAGTAAAGAAATGCTTCAAGAAAGGGTAGAAAGTAATTATTTACCAAAGCATCGAGGAAATATCAACAGAACACATAGAAAAACATGGAGAAAAAATTAGAAATGCAAAGAAACGCATTTCAACACACTTTCAAATGGGAGCTAAGTAAATGAAAAATGTGGACAGATGAAAACAAGTGGAATTATATACGTAAATACACAACAAACACAAGCCATACATAAATAACAATAGCAAATAAAAGAACGCAATACCCGAAACATAAATGATAAAAACAATAACTACTGTAATGGAAGTAAGCTATAGAAGTAGTAAAAGTTATTAAAAAAGCATTAAAAAAGGAACAACACTTCACATAAATACTGCTTCTAAATCGTACAACTTGGTTATACATAGAAAAACCTTCACATGATCATTCTCTGTTGCATCAAATTGAATGGTTTGGAGTAAGTAGTTGATCACGGCTAGTAGTGGTTACCAGACAGTGGGTAAACATGTGCTTCTACGTAGTATGTAACGATAAAAAGAACGGCCACAAACCACATGAACAGGCGGTAACAACGGAGCACATTTTGTAAAGAAAATCATGTTGCTAACCACAGTAAGTAAAACCGCCACGGTAGATGAACGACCATGCAACCACCATACGGTGCTTGAGGAATGCATAAAAGCAGCAAAGAACACTTAAATAAGTAACGAACCGGACAGACACAGGGGTATAAACATGAAAACATCCCTTCAGCAAACAGCCCCCACCCCCCCCTCCCATACACAACCGCTTCGGACGGAAACCCTCCGGAAGGATCGAGTGCAAAATAAACATTATATTGTGCCCATGTCTTCCGCCATTAGTACTGATCCTTTGCACACGCATTTTCCCTTCCGTGAAGGAGCGCGAAAAATGTAAACAAAAATGATAAAATAAGAAAAAAAACGACGGAAACCAAATCCCGAAGTAAGGGCACATGTTGATTGAGAAATGGAAACATGATTTACCAGAAACAAAGGGAAAAGAGTGACAAGCGGTGTGGGGGACGAAGAAATTTGAGGCCAATCTTTAGCCTTATCTCCTATCACGGGAATGGTTTTCGAAACACATCCATTTATGTTTCGAATCCCATGGATGACATGGCCGGTATCACCTTATGCGTTCCGTTTCTGGCTGGGACAGTTATGAATAATTCAGTGCTATCATTTGTTTTTTTCTTATTATCTCTCTCTTTTTTGGGGGTGAGATGGTGGAGACACCAAACACCAGCGAAACCGACAACCGTTTGACAGTGGCATACATATAACCATCACGGTCACGTCACATCAGGGTTTCAGTCGTGTGTTTGTGGGGTTTTTTTTATTGTTGCACACCAACGCATCAACCGCCATCAAACGGCAGGCAAGTGTGAAAGGATAACGAAAGGATGTGAGCTAAAAGGAATATTGTTTTTTTTTTTGCGTGATTCAGCCCAACCAATACAGGGAGCGAATGAAAATGTTAAAAAATAATGTTGGTCTTTGTTTTGCGTTGGAAATTGAGTTTTAAATAATTTCATTTCCTACCAAAGGATGAAGGTGAATATTTCACACACTTTTTTTTGTTATACATCCCGCGCCAGTTTTTCAAAAAGAGATTTATGTGCGCTTGTCAGTGTTTATCCATCAATTGACAAAGCGAAGTGGCAAGAATGTTGCCCACGTTAAATATTCGGTTCATTTTGATTACCTACCGTGCAGGAAAAAGGGACATTGAAAATAAATAGAACGACATGAAACAGCCGAGTGTATTTACTTTTCGGTGGTGGTAAAAATGGCGCACCATCAGTGGCAAAATTTGAAATGGCTAATGGAAATATTTTCACTCAACTTTTCCGTTTTCGTTTGTTGATTTATTTGAAACAACACAATGTGTTTCACTGTTGTTGCGCGATGTTTTTCGAAATGTATTTTTGGTTGTAAAATGTATTTTTCCACAGCTGAATAATACATATATATAAATGCACGTGTTATCCATCTCGTTTGTATGCTCATTATTTTTATGCCATGAATGTAATGCTTTCCATATGAGCTATTTACACACAGTAAAAGTTGATGGAAGTACCGATCGGATCAAATTTGATGGAAGCTAACAAACTCTTGGTTTGAACTCCATTTACTAACACACTCGCATCATCTTATGGTGGAAAGTGCAGGTCAAACGGTACCGTGCAGAATAACGTGGACGTTGTTTGAATATTAATCTGCTTCAACACTCAAATCATTAGCTTGAGCAAACAGCTAAACGTGCATGCGATGATGCTACATTGCATTAGGGTAGTTTGCAACTTCACTGGTACCTGTTGACAGAGTGGCGTTGCAGCTAACCCGTTGGTAGTGATGTGCGAACAGGGCAATGAGTGAATTACATTTTTCTTATGAGTGAGTTAATTCGAATCGCTACAAAGAACTGATATAATTTGTTTGCAAATGTAACTCACATAAAGAGATTTAAATGTCGGATAAGTTAAACAACTCATGGAAGTGTCATTTAACTCATGAAAGAGTCATGCATCTTTGTGGCGATCTTTGATTCACTCATGAGCTAGTCATTTAATGCATTTTTAAATATTAATATTTTAAACTAACATTTCTCTCAGATCAAATCAAATTTATGTTCATAAATTTTTAATCAAAGTCGTGAAAGAATTAACTCATTAATGTGAGTCACTCACTCGGAGTTAACTCACTTTAATGAGTTATTATTCCCATCTCTACCTGATTGGTTTGGCGTACGTTTTGTATTCGTTGTCAATATTGTAGGATGGTAGAATGTACTCTCTCTACTATGGGGGTCGTTTATTCCGAGGGTCGCAGGTTTGCAATCACCGTTCAACAGATCATTACGACATCACCGCAGCATGTGGAACAAACGGGACACTTGCATTCAAATACCGCGTAAAGTGAATGGAATCTATAAAGCTAATCAGCTGCTAAGCCGAAACCTTGTATGATGTGATATGTGCGAAGCTCCATGAAGGGTTGTGCCTGTACTTAGTCCAGGACGCTTTGATGCGGTTCGATGTGAAAACATTTCCTCCAACCGACAGCGGTGAGCGGTTGTGGTGGAGGTGTTCAATACGGTGACAATTGACTGATCATACAGTAGATTGATGAATGTTCATTTACAGTGATTTGGGAATGAAAAGACTAACAATGGTTTCGCTTTGTGAGGTTCAAAACCACTGTCTTACATTATTGCTCAGAACGCGAGTACTCTACTCCGGGAAAGGGAATTGTTCATTATCCTTATTGAATTTCCTTTGGTGAGGATAAAATGGAAAGCATATGGATTAAATTATTTCTCATGTCATGCATTACGATGCGTTCATTAGGAGTTTGAATCTAATTAGAACAACCCGGGAGATAGTTCCATTAGATGTGTCCATAAAGACATTCTAATGATTTGTCTGCAGTAATACAGTGGCACAGTAAAATATGTGATAGTTATCCATTGGTTTGATTAGTGTGACGTTCGTTTAGCACATCAAAATCATTTCTAATGTTAGGAAACTAATTACTCGAATCAGGACGCGGACCTGTGTGCACTGTCTCAATTTTGCGTAGATCATCCGTTTTGCTGTTTAGCAGCGTGAAGCTACCTTTTGTGCGGTGTTACGCAGTAATCAGTTCCGCCTGTTTTGATGGTTCAGCCGGCCGGAACGGAAATGTAATCTGTACATAATATTTGTACTAATGAGGTCTCGCCACGTGGGAGCGGCATCGAGCTACACGTATGCAAAGTTACACATCACGGCTAATGAAGTTTGAGTTTATGCGGAAAAACGAGATTCATATGGCTTGGGAAATGGTTATTTTGAACCGATGTTTGTGGATATCGCACCGATCAAAGAACAAGTCATTTATAGTTAAATGTTATAATGAATCGCGTTGAATGGAGGAAGAAGAAGTATTTGTATAACTATTTTAAAGAAATATTTTTACCTCAGAAATTTATCAGGAAATATTTGCTTGTACTGTATACTGATAAATGAAGATCTCTGGTAGCAATTTTAAGATAACAAATAATCGTCCAACAAACAAACCCAACGAATTCTTCTGCATAGCAACTTTCTGATTCACAGCAAGTACAGCGACTTAAGGGTATGTAAACAGCCCCTAGCTCAACCTGCGTAAAACCGGAAATAATCCAATTAGCAAAACTGTACTGCCTTCCCAAAACCACTCAATGGTGGACCCCATTTGCACCCAGCTCCATCTTCAAATCACTGAATGTATATTTGTTTCGCACAACTAATCCCTTTCAATTCTAGTGGGAGCCGACTAAACGATACACGATTGCTGCCCATTGCTGCCATTTGAACGCAAAACGGGTGTGAGTTGACGAGCGGGGTTTTGGTCGTGTTTTCCCCTGGAGCCAGTTCTAGCTGCGTTTGTCCCGAACAGCAAAACGCCGGCTCGATGGTACGGTGATTATGGAACCAAAGCCAACCATCACGTGTATGTGGAGAAGGATGGTAGCGGTTCGAATCGTCTCAAGCGCTTAATAAAAACAGCAGGTCAACTCGTACAGCAACAGGCAGTTTTGTGACAGGGCTTTCGACTTCGCTCCACACACCCCCGAAAACGTGCCGTACAAAAAGGATTCGTCTGAACCCACGAGTCGTTACGTGCGTTACTAAGAGACCCTTCTTCTGCTACCTTATTGACTGCTTACTATGCACAAGAATTGCTGCGAGGGATGGACAGCACCAAAAACCCGACTGCTCATTTCTCGAATCAGTGGCTCATTCTCAGGAGTGTTGATACTCTGAGAAAGGATTATCCCATGCCCGAAATTTGCACCTCCCGTACAGCGGCGCTTGCTTAATGTCCGGTTCAATTATCGTCTCCCTCCTTGTTAGCAGCAATGCCCGTTCAGTCTGTGATTGCACACTAGAACTGGGATCTTTATTTGGAAGAAGTACGAAAAAAAACAACCAAACCTCAGGACCAAATCGAGCTGGACATGAAGATTCGTTGGCTTAGCGTAGTGTGTAGAAACCTTGATTGCTTGTGGCAATCTGCATGAATAACGCTCAGCAGACATCACTGTCGAAGCTCGAACATTTGCTCGACTAATGCCTGGTGGCATTCGGATCGAATTCCGTATCGGAAAATGGTACAAAATGTAACCTCCTGCTTCGGGAGGGAGGCTGAAAAAGCTAGTCCGGAGGGCAGTCTTAAGCTGTGGTCCGGTGGGAAATACGTACCAAAGGATCACTGCGCTACTTTGCAATTCGAGTGGTTCTGTTTGGTTTGGATAATGTTGATTTGAGCCGAATGCCGAAAGGCAAACTCATCACGGTGAAAAGCAAATGAAATGGTAACAGTGAATGCTGAAATGTGGCGAAGAGTGCTGGTACTTGTAGGTGATCCCGAATGATATGCAGCTGAGGATAGAAATGATAATACTGCACAGGATCGTAACATTTTACGTCCGTTGGAAACGCGCTCAGTTTGGTGTATGAATATGCGCGTTTTGTTTTTAGATTTTAATGAAAATACTCAAGATATGTAAATTCGTGGATAAATGAAGATTTGTGTAAATGAGGACTTAATTAAATTGAAATTTAAAGTATCTTCCAATACAAATTTAAATCACTTCAGATTTAACTAGCAATTTACTACCTTTATAATTTGAGCGATCGTTTTAAAAATTTGTTCTTAAAACTGTGACATCTATAGGGCAAAACTTTGCCACGGTTGTGCCATTCTTGACACAATGAAAACATCGCAATAATCGTGTAGAAACTCCATAACAAACCTTCCACTGGACGTGATCCGAAGTTCGAATGAATCGGCCAAACGTTACCCGCATCTAACAACGCATTTTATCGTTGCTGCTGAACGATGTGTTCGCTTACTTCACAGTATCGGAACCGCCCGGCTTCTTTTCGGGACGGTTTCAAGAATTTCTGGAGTGAGTTGTGTTACCCGTTCCGTTTAGTGTTTTTTTCTTCGTTTCCTGGTGTGAGTACACACCAAGACAGCTGACCGGAAAGTTTATCGAAAGCACAGTGGATTAATCAGCGATGGTGTTTGCAGCTGTGACAGCTTTTATTGAGCGAAGGGCAAATAACTCGCACGTAAACGAGGGTTCCATATAGTGACAGGTTCGGAATGGACCAGTGTACGGGACCGTTTGATCCATTAGTGGTGCAACAGACCTCGGATTTGGGATGTGGAAACCTCTCGGAACGGAGAATGATGGCTCAGTGACGTATGCGATAACTGGCACGAAAAAAAAAATCTTCTGAAACCTGCTCACATCCCTCTTGTTATCATGCAGTCAGCAGAATTCACTGCTGAGGCAGGAGTATTTTCCGTTTTCATGACGCGTCCCATCGAAGAAGAAGCAGAAAAAAAGAAGGGAAACAAGACACGTTTTATAAATTTTAACACACTCATTACGTTGTCTTACCACATCTTTCGGCAACTTTTATGGCGCTTTGAATGGCATGTCCGGTTGAAAAGAATGGGATGGAAAAAAGGGGACACAAAAAAAAAACAAAAAAAGGTTGCCTGATAAATGCCGGCAGCATAAAGATTAATTATGCAGGTCAAATGGATAATTTTTGGCATATAACAACAGGAAAAAAAACCCTCCAAAATGTGTAATCCTCTCCGGCACAGATCACGCAACGAGATGTAAAGGATGAAACAAATGTGCCTCGGGACAAATAGGAGGCAGAGCAGAAGATTCCCAAGAATCGCTCCGGTAAGCGGATTTTTACGCGAGAAATCCGTTACTGGGTTTTTAGCTTCAAATAGCTTCTTGATGTTGCAGAAACTCGCGGAATTTTGCATCGACTGGTGGTGACTTTTTGGCCCGGGTGTCACCGATCTGTCGTCCGTTGCTTTGTGCAATGGTGTGTTGGGGATGTTTTTTTTGCACATTGTTATGTCCACCCGTAACGCACCTGTTTCGCTGGTTCGGCCGTTGAAGTTTGCTGATGATTTATGATCGGTCGTGAAAAAAGGGAAATTTAGCTGATTATTGCAGGCAGTCAGGCAGTGACTTCCGATTTCGAAAGGTATTTCGGGTCATCGGATACAAAACCGGCAAATCGGGCAAGCAGGGAGCATGATTTATCCGGTAGTATTTTCTTGCGGATTATCTGACGGGATTAATTTTTATGTGCCACCGTGCAATGGAATGGCCAATCGTTGTTGGTGGCAGCTGATGTTTCGCTAGCGGAATGGTAGGTTGTCGGTTGATTTATGAAAAGATTCATCCGATGTTTTTCTTTCGGGGGTTTCGTGTTTGTTTTTTCGTTCATCGGTGGTTAGCTCAAACCGGTCTATCAAAAATTTGATGAACTAGCGATTTGGACAGGACAGGTTCGGATGGAAGCGGGCACGTTTCCTGGTCGGAAACCCCGTGCACGGTAGACAATAAATCTCATCAAACCGTTAAGGGCTGTTGTTTTTATCGTGGCAGAGAAATATTGGATGAGGATGATGATCCTTTTACAGCTCATCAGGTGTTTGTATCGTTAAAATAGCTGAATGTGATAAAGTGAAGGCTATTGATGCGTTGATAAGAATGTGGGAAGCGATGGTTAATTTTTTTCTGATTACTTTGCTTATTTTTCGGTACCTTTTGTGACACTCTAAGTTGAACGATAAATTAGCTCTTTTAAAACGATGGACAGGGGTTTGCAGTGTTATTTGAAGGTGTTTGGAAATGGTGAAATGTTTTTTTTTATTCTGTCTTAAAATCATTTTTCCTACATCATGCTATTGCATAAGAAATACAGTACGATGTATGGGTGCAGAAGGCTGCACATTCATCTAACATGCAATGTTTTAGTTGGTTGCTTCTGTTCAAGCGGCACACTACCCCCGGGGCAAGCAATAAAGCTTCTCCTTGAGTAGGACGGAAGGTTTTAGGGTTTTTCTTGCAATCGACGTCATCATCATCATCATCATCGTCGTCGTCGTCTCCACCGTGCGGGTCCGACAGGGTCGGGATGTGAATACCAAAACCGGGCGTGTTCGCATGCATACTAGCTGCTAGCATGTGCGACACTGATTGCATCCAGCGCCTTCCGGCAGCCGGACCACAAACGGACGTACGAAACGGATGATGGACGGGGCCCGGAACACAGCGCCCGCAGTGGAACACGTGGAACGGCACGTGGCGGACAGGAAGATCGCAATTGCATTCTCTTGTCACGTCCAGCTTGAGCGGAACGAAAGGAATCGTGCCATCGTTTCTAGAGTGGATCTTGCTTCTTGTCGATTCTCAACCAAAAGCCACATCTCGGTTGGATTAGCCGCAGGGGCAGCATCGCACTGCAATTGCGCCCCGGTTTTGCTGCTGGATCTTGATGGGTTGGCTGGATGGATGTCAGGCGAAGGCCTACCGGTGCTTCGGGCTCCGAGGGACCCTGATGAAAGGGCCATTAATTTGTGCAAACAATGTTGCGGTTTGGTGGCATCGGTAATGGTTTGGGGTGCAATTCTTGCCACGCGTCCATACAATGGGGACACATCCTTAGAAAGCGGGTCATTGCCCGGAAGGCAATTTTAGTTCCGCATGTGGAAACAGGTAGGTTATTTTTGGTTTTCGTAACCGAAAAGAATTTTCTTTTATTCCGGGTGCTGTTGTTCGTATGGATGGTTCGTTTTATTGGCGTTAATAGGATCGAGCCCACATTGGTGACGCGCGTCAGTAGCCACGTGAATGACGTAATGTGAGTATTTTTTCGGACAATGAATCAATGAAATGAAAAAAGAATTCTAACGGACAGGTTTTGTATTTTATGACATATTTTAGCCTGCTGCAAAAAACTTCACAAACATAACCAATACTAACTTCCCAATACGGTTGCTTATCAGTAGGTTTTTTTACCGAGAAATGCTCACCACGCAATGTCCGGAGGCGAAAAGAGCTTCCTGGCCGTATATGTTTCCCTTCTTTGATCGAGCTTTTTCCCGAAAGCTTTGCAAACAAACGCTTCCACTCGTGCAGGGATGGTTTTGTCGGTTTATCTACATCCTGCGTCCTCCCGTTAGGCGAAGACCGATTTCATACCGGTCGGCTGAAGGTTTCTTCATAACCCACATGGCCATGGTAAAAAGGTGTTCATTGCCGTAAACTAGTATCATCGAAATCCCTACATTGCCTAAGCTGCTTACAAAGGGATTCGCTCGTTTTCAATTTAGCCTTCTTTCGTCGTATGTACCACCTGCACGGGAGAGATGGTTTGGACAGGTGAGAAAATGGTGGTAGCTTTAGGATTGAAAAATAATAATAGAACAGCAGATGGGTGGCTTTTGTTTTGAGTTGTTGATGGTTGTTTAATTGAAGCAAAATCGCTCGTTTGTTTGAAGGATTCGTAGAACAATTGTGAGATGAAGGTTTAGCTTTATCAAAATATTAGATAATGGCTTTTAGAAGATATTTTTACACGAGCCAAATCAAACGATATAAAGCAATTTAATCAGATTTCTGACATAGACAATAAGATAGACGCTGTCAAACTAAAAATAAAATACTATAATCATAGTCAAATGATGATCTGCTTTTGTTAATAAATCTCTAATTTTTGTTCCAACAACATCGTATTATTCATTAATTTTTCTTTGAAAAATTTTCAAATCACCTTTTTTGTTGATTTAATTTTACTGTAATTTTTGAGCTACACGAACAAACCCAAAACCCGGTTAAAAACCATCCCCAAAAATCGGCGTTCCACCGTATAACAGAACAATGGAGACGCCTGGTCTTTTGTAATCGTAATAGCTGTCAACTACTATGCACGCTATATCGAGCTACCACTAGCGAAAGAGATAGATGGTGATATCAAAAAACAAAGGAACTTTCTCCAAAAATCATCGAGAAAGCTAAGGTGTCAAGCAAAAAAGGGCAAATTTAACACTACACACTCCACCCCATTTTGTGCATTCACACGACCGGACGAAGATGAACGACGGGATGAGTCGACGCGTCGACAAGGATAACAAACGACGAATATTAATACACCCTGGGAACACACGCAGATGGTGAGTGGGTAGCAGCCCGAGTGTCATTATTCCGTCGGTAAACATTTTCCAGCAAGCGACAAAGTTGGTTAAGGATGTGCTCCCCGAGTGTTCGTCCGGAGTCTCTAGTGCGCTACTGAAGGTGATGACAACACGCAGACAAATTTCCCGAGAGCGTAATCACGGCGGTACGCTTTACTGGTGGTGAACGGAAAAGCAGTAGAAAAGGGATAATTGAATGAACTGTACCATCGCAAAGCGTGGTACAATCAGGATTTGCAGAGGGTGTTGTCGATGAACATGAGTGGATATGGGGAAATTATTTTATAGAGATTAGAACGCACCGGGATAGGTTATGGAGGTGTGTTTGCCTGTGATGGATGCGTTCTGGGATAATAGGTTTAGGCATCGGCAAATGGGTCAATAAAGATCGGGATTTTTGTTTGCCATCATGATGATACGAACATATACGTTTATACACATCAACAAAACGTTTCAGCTGGCGAATGTATTCAACAAGGATGGTTGCAAACCTTAGATCATTCACGCCACTCTTACAACACCGTTACAGAAATTAAATAAGAAACAACTTACATGTGTTTTTAAACCCGGAAATGTCTACTTCAACACCGTCTGGACTGCTTGGCACCGAGCTGGATGCAAGCAGCGCAACAAATGCGCAGCAAAGAATGCGAAACGGGCCCGTGAATGGGTCCGTCTCGTTTCGTACAATCGTCCGTACCCGTTTGCATTCCACTTTCACTACGACACTTAAGTGCGTGGCATAGTGCCATTTATCTTTTTCTCAGCCACGGCCTTGGCCCACGTCGTGTCGCTTTGGTAATAGTTTTTTAAATGCGCTCTTGGCCACACTTGAGTGAAAAGCGATCCCCTTTTTTCTGTTCTCTTTTTGTCCGTTCTTTACCTCTTATGTAGAACATGGTACACTAGAGGTGGTGGCGTTTTGGGTGTAATCAAGTTAAGTGCAGGTTAAACCTGGGCTGTGCTAGAAGAAAGCAGACGAACCGGTGGGAGGGAAAGGCTAGAATAATATCACCTTTTCTTTGCGTTCGCTTCACACCGATGTGAAGTGGGGGCTGGAATGGGAAAGTTTCGTTTCCAGAGGCCGAGCAGAAGCAGGGAAATTGTTCAGCATAATTATTGCCTTTTGCCTAGCCTTCTTGCAAACAGGGCTTTGGTTTTGTAGATAGAAGTGTGCACGGCGACCGCTTCTGCTGGCCGGTGATAGAGACTGCCATTAGAAAATTGCTTAGTATTTCTCGCACAAAATAAAGAACCGTTTGCTAGTGAAAGGCTTAACACGGACACACTATCGGTAGTATGCGGAAACTTAAGCTCTCTATAGGAAAAGTGCTGTTTGGTACGCAGAATGCAGCAGAAACTGGAAGTGTGGTACGATCGTTACCTAGAGATAAGCACACCTACCTAGGCTGGCAGGATTCGGAGTGGAAATAGTGCCACAAATTGCCGGTGTAGTTCCCAACCCACGGTAGCGGATTGGTAGTAGATAAAATTGCATCCATTTTGCCTTATTGCAGCCCGTTGGGATGAGAAATCAATTATCAACATTTACCGATAGCTTGTTGCTGTTGGTGTAGAGCACGGGTGTAAGCGAATGTGTAACGTGTGTATAGTACTTGCGTTTGCTCCATTTAAGCATCGTGTTCAATGGCACTACCAAGAAGTGGCATAAGTAACGACCCGTCGCCAGGACTGCAGCAGAAAGCGTTGAAGCCGTTTAACGACCGGGATACGAACGCTCCTGCAATAATACTTATTGTTTTGTGTGGAAAGCAAGTGCGGAGAGCAATAAATTGAGTGTGGTTCATCGGAAGAAAACTTTCATTCTTGTGTTTGCAATCGTAGAACTCCCAGTAATAACAGATTTGTTACGCTTTGTGTGGTTGTTTGCCCAGAAAGTTATTATGAAAACATTTTATTCTAAGCTTCACAGACCTCTGACAAAGATTTATTGGAAATTTTTAGCAGACATTGTTGATTTAATTCATTACAACGTTTCGCTTTATTTCATTGGTAAAACAGTGGAAAGCTAGAAGGAACTTGTTGAGCTATATGTACCGTTGCGAGCGATCAGTAGCATTAAGATATTCTCTACACGACAGAACCTCGTATCAAATCTCATTCGGATCGTGTATACCTCCTTACACAGGACTGATGACTATCTCGCGGATATTTCAAACTAAAGGAATGCTAAAAATGACAAGTCTTAAGGCTGTGGCGTCAAGAGGGAAAGGAAGAAAAATTGCTCTTCTTCTTGTTCCATTTTTTTATTTAAGTAAATAAATATTTTCTTCTTCCTTAGGGAACTGCATACACACCCTGTATGTTATACATGAGATTTTTTATAGTCTAAAGCATTTGTACAAGCTTCTGAGTGTCTTCCTCCTCTTAAGTCCGATCTGATTTAATATCTTTATGTAACAAAGAATATAATTCTTTAAAAAATATTTATTGCAATCACACAAGAATGGATAACAAAAGATGACCAAAATTTGATGCAATGAGGATAGTCTTTATCAATCATGTTTCGGTACGTTGCCACTCATGGATGGTTAATGCACGATAACGAACCGATTGAATGAAAATTACGAAACATCATCAATATTTACCTCCACACCTAAAAGAAAGAGAAATAAGGGGGAAAACAACCTGCGAAACAACACTCCGATCCTTCTTTGCACGATGAATTGTATTTATTGAGTGAATTTGGAAT
Source organism: Anopheles funestus (assembly GCF_943734845.2). Lineage (NCBI taxonomy): Eukaryota > Metazoa > Arthropoda > Insecta > Diptera > Culicidae > Anopheles > Anopheles funestus. Next base: position 93,133,319 of record NC_064598.1, on the reverse strand, counting down.
CAATTCGATGGTAAAGGGGCAAACAAAAAAAAATCGAAAAACAAAATGGTACGAAGGGTAGAATGTGGGAGGATTCTGCACCGTGAAACGTGTGCGCGTAAGCTTTCGGCTCACTTCACTTAACGACACTTATGTGCGGAAAAATTCCGAGCACGAACGGATTGCAAAGTTGTTTCGAGCAGCGTGGAAGCAAATGGATGCTTTTGGTTGATTTCGGCAACAGTGGTTCTGATGGCACGATGCGTATACCGTACTGCTTTACGACACTTTGCCCATAGTTGAATTGATGTCGAATGGTTATGCTGCTTATGCGGTGGCTCGGTGGTCTGTGTTTTAAGGGGAGGAACT